>NW_025228059.1:546652-595838 GCF_018294505.1 Triticum aestivum
CCCCCTTCCTCCTCGTCACTCGTCGCCGCGCCCCTCACCTCCGCCCCCTGCCTCCTCGTCGCCCGTCGCCGTGCCCCTCACCGTCGCCGTCAACGCCCCCTACCTCCTTGTCGCCCGTGGCCGCGCCCCTCACCTTCGCCCCCGTGCCCTGCCTCCTCGTCGATCGCCGCCGCCTTAGTGAACTCATATGAATTTTCCTAACTTAGATGTGTAGTTAATTGAGTTGTTGTAATTTGTTCATAAATGAATATGCAAAAGTTAAATTTTTTTCTGTTCATAGATTTTTTTGTGATATTATTGTTGAATATGCAAATGTTTGTGTGTTCATATATATGCAAAGAATATGTCAATTTTTTCATAGAATTTTTATAAATTTTTTCTGTTGTAATTTTGTTCATAGAATTTTTATCTTGTTCATAGATTTTTTTATGATTTTTTTCTGTTGTAATTTTGTTCATAGAATAAGAAGAGAAAGTGTTTAATAGAATTAGTTAGAAAAATAATAGAACTAGTTAAACTAGTTTATTTTTAGTAAGTACTACTTTATTCTATTGATAGTAAGTGCTTAGTAGTTGAACTAGTTGATTTAATAAAACTAGTTTATTTTACTATAGAACTAGTTTATTTTTAGCAAGAAAATTAATAGAACTAGTTTTTTTTAGTTAAAGCAATTATTCCCGCATCGACGTCGACGATGCCAATCCCGCATCCTCGTCGTCGACTCGGCGGAGGAGGCCGGCTTGATCAGAGGGGCCATGTCCATGACTGGGCTCCGCCGGGCTGGTTTTGGGAGCTGCTACCTTCCGGGGGGTAGGTTGGTGAGGAGCCAGCCCGTCATTGACCTGATCCTTGTTTGGTGGCGGTCGCGTGGGCCAGTGATGGTGCCGAGGCTTCCGGACACCGCGGAGGTGGTACGTCACCGTGTCAGCGAGGACGAGCACGTCCGTCGCTACATGGTTGTGTTGGAGTGCAGGTTCGACAATACCTGGTAGGTTCTCCAGGGATCTCACTGGAGCTATGATCCTGTGATGGTTCCTTCTCTTTGGGCATCCACCGCCCGCGCCGATACCCGTCGGGCGCTACGGTTCTAGCTGTACTAGCGATGCTATATGTATGATAGTATCGAGGTGTATTAGTGATAATATTCGACGATGTACGGACGCATGGAGATGATGTAGTTTTGCTTATAATTGAATGCATCCTAATTTGAATACTACTTTATTTCATGATTTGATTTTGCTTATTGAATGCTCAAATTGGAAAACTACTCCTACTTTGAATGCTAAAATTGGAGAGCACTATGCAAGGCGTATGCATATGATTAGTTGATAGCTTATAGGATTTTTGTTTTCGCAGAAATCTAGGAGCCCCCCTCCATCATCCCCGCCGCCGTCCCCGTCACCGACCCCTCCGACCTCGACATGAGACCAGCCACGAACCGGTTTTAGAAAGATAATTAAACGATATTTCTGGTTGACTTTAAGTCTATTGAGTCTCCACCATATATGAGAGGACGAAGAATCCCGACTGTTGTCGTGGGGGTAGCTTCTCCTTCGTTCCCGTGTGCTAGACAATTTGGTGTAATGCACTCGGGAACGAAAGGAAGGAGCTACCATCACCGACGGTCGCAAATGTCTGAGAGGAATCAGTGAGGGAGAGTTCCACCATATATATATATATATGAGAGGACGAAGAATCCCGACTGTTGTCGTGGGGGTCGCTTCTCCTTCATTCCCGTATGCTGGACATTTTGGTGTAATGCACTCGGGGATGAAAGGAGGAGCGACCATCACCAACGGTCGAATGTATACACCATGTGAGCTGAGAGTTTTCAAGAAAAGACTCGACAAACCGATAGTCAACCCGTGATGAATAATAATGATCTAACTTAGGTTTTTTAGTACATATATTTAATTGTAGACGTTTAATATTTGAATTATGAACATAGGAAATGTCGTACTCGGACGACGAAAGTCTCCCGGGGGAGTGCGACTGGTGCCACGACGACCGAGGTCTGTGCGACAGGCCTCACCTGGACGAAGATCGGCGCTTCGGTATTAAGCTGGAGGAGACCTTCGATGTTGAAACGGTACGCAACGACGACAAGTGTTATTTTTTCGTAATTAAGCACGACTTCAACTATTTCAACGTGTACTTTTCATCTTTTACAATTCGACTAGCTTATCCCATGCCATGCAAGACGCTACGTCTTGGAGAGGATGGGTTTTGAAGACCATGAAAGTATGGAAACAAAGAAAATTCACCTAAGGACCCATCATGATATAGATTTTGAAGTAAATCTGTATAATTCTGAGAGCGTAACCCTTTTTGGTTGCAAAAATTGGGAAGCATTTTGCAAGATGTATGGTTTTGATGAGGGTATGCTTGTCACCATGGATCTTGGTGATCCTCACATCGAGCAAGACAATACGGACATTTGGGTCCTTGTTGATACGCCTCCAATTCTACCGCTATGTGAGTTTCTCAAACATAGTTATTAGCTAATTTATATTGTTCATTTCAAAATAGTTGACAGCTTATTTTGATTGTTCAAACAATGTGCGAAACATGGTAGACAGAACCTACTACACCGATGGCTCTAAGTTAACTTATAAGGAGAAAACTCATCTGGTCGGATTTTGTACTGATCTTGAGAATTACAATATCTACTGTAAAACTCCTCCACATTATGGTCAATACGTGCCACTAGTGCACGTGTTGAACTACGGTAACTACTATGGAGATACTCTGGTAAGATTTCTTACTATTACGACATCCGTGCATCTTTTGCATACTTCTAAAACTAGTACATCATTGCTAACTATGAAATTATTACTATATTTTTCAACAGATAATCCCAGAGGATTGTGTGCCTCATTTGATGTATCAGAATGGTAGCCTTGATGTTTTGAACATACAACCAGGTCATCCTACGAATCTCAACTGTCCATACTGGATTTCTAAAAGAAGTGGAGACATGAAAATCAAAGAATGAAAAAATGTATGGACAATCGCAAGGAGGTTCTTGGAAGCAAAAGGAAGCGAAGTGCAAAAATTGCAGACAGGATGATCTCCATTCTCCATAATGGAGAGTCGGGGTCTATATTGTTTTATGCTATTTTACCTTAAAGAGGGTATTTAGGTCCTACCTAATACTGATGATCATGTGCTAAGAACAATTAAGTAGGGTTGGTTCGATGACTATGAGGATGATGATAGTATGACTTGTTATTAATAACGAGTAGAAGTTGTATCATGATCACTACAAAAAAAGACACATCCGTGACATTTTGGGCCGAACAAATTTTTTTCTGTCATACATATGACACTTCTATGACGATAATTGTGACAAAACCCGGTATCATCATAGATGTGGTGGGCTCCTACTTCTATGACAAAAAATCATGAAAGAAAATGGGCTTTTCGTCCTGGGCGGGCCGGATACGCAGTTGCATGACATTCTTTGGGCCATCCATGACGGAAAAAACCGTGGTAGAAGCGAGGGCCAGGAAAATTTCGAGGAGTTCCCGGTTACGGTGGGAGGTCGAGGGCCGAGCGATGCGCGTTTCTCTCGTACACGTACGTGCGTGTGTGCGAGGCGTTCGCTCTGACTGAACCCGAGCGAGGCGTTGGGCTCTAACTGAACCCGAGCGATTGCACTGCAGGCTACGCGTTACTGAACCCGAGCGATCAATCGATGGCTGTTAACTGAATCCGATCGAGCGATTCCTTCGCTACTGCTGCTAACTGAAGCCAATCGATGCTGCCTCTGGGATGGACAGTGAGCATTGCAGGGGGGTTTGGATGAACAGTGAGCGGTGGCGTTGCCTCTGGATGAACAGGACCCCGTGGTGTGGTGGAGGGCTGGATGAACAGTAGACGGTGGAGCGGTGCCCGTGGAGGGGTGGTTGAACAGGACCCCGTGGTGTGGAGGGATGGATGAACAGTAGACGGTGGAGGGGTGCCCGTGGAGGGGTGGTTGAACAGGACCCCGTGGTGTGGAGGGCTGGATGAACAGTAGACGATGGAGGGGTGCCCGTGGAGGGGTGGTTGAACGGTAGCCGGTGGAGTAGCGCGCGGTGGAGGCTGGATGAACAGGAGCCCGTGGAGGCTGGAGGAGGTCGACGGTGGCCCGTGGAGGTTGGAGGAGGTCGACGGTGGAGATGAACAGTATCCCGTGGAGTCCCGTTTTGCGGTACGCGACACCGCTGCCGATGAACAGGACCGACCGTAGGAGGTCCGTTTCGTCCGTTTTGCGGTACGCCACACCCCTCCCGATCAACAGGACCCCCGTTTCGACCGTAGGAGGTCCGTTTCGTCCGTTTTGTGGTACGCCACACCCCTCCCAATCAACAGGACCCCCGTTTCTACCGTAGGAGGTCCATTTCCTCCGTTTTGCGGTACCCCACACCCCTCCCGATCAACAGGACCCCGTTCCGAACGTAGGAGGTCCGTTTCCTCCGTTGTGCGGTACGCCAGGCCTCGTTTCCATCGCCTGTTCCATCCAAGCCCTCCCGATGAACACGACCACGCATTCCGTTCCGAACCAGCCGGTTGGCTCCCACGCGTTCCATTGCCTCCCGATGAACACAACACATTCCGTTGCCTCCCCATGAACACGACGCATTCCGTTGCCTCCCCATGAACACGACGACGACGCTGTTTCTCCGTTCTGACCCAGCCATGTCAACGAGCCCTCGCTGTACGTATGCGCGAGTAGGCGTTCGAGACCCCGCCCGTATGTACACATACGTGGTCGTATTTTCTTTCTTTCACCCTGGCCGTTGTACGTACGTGTACATGCTTCGTGCGCGCCTCTACTACGACACGTGCGCGCCTCAACATCCACCAGTATATATGTACGTACACGTTCGCGACCAGAATGACAACGCTACGTACGCTTCGACCAGGTGGGTCCCGACTGTCAGGCACTTCCTTGCATGCGAAGATGTAGCTGGTGGGTCCCAGCAGTCAGGGGGGCAAATCGTTTTGTTTTTTTTGCCTGGACGCACTTCCCTGCGTGCGAAGGTCTAGCTGGTGGGTCCCAGCCATCAGGGGGGAAACGTTTTTTTGCGAAATACGGTGGCCCGTCCGCTGGGTCCCCGCTGTCAGGTGGAGGAATAATTATTTTGCGCGTAATAAGGAGGCACTTCCTTGCTGCGGCCGTGGACCCAACTGTCAGCGTCTCCACGCACAGTACTCTTCCGATGGAAGTCGGTCGTTGACCACATTGACCACGCCGCGCCGAGAGCACCACGGCGGTGGACGACGGCGAGGCCTAGGAAGGGGATGACACGGAGGCAGGGAAAACTCGGCAGTTGTTTCCCACGCGGAGGGGAGTACGACTATACGAGGGTTTACTGGTTCGTCTGCCATTGCCGGAGAATAACAGCAGGTGTGGGTGAGTAGAGGGATGGCTAGGCCAGTGATGGGAGTAAGGTGGGGCGGTGAGGCCTGCACGGCAGCACAGCCGGCCACGGGGAGGAGGGAGTAGGCAGTCCCGCCGGCGCTTGTTTGAGCGGCTGGAGCATGAAGAACAGAGATTGAAGAAGCATGACGGCCGTTGGATGGACATCCAACAGTCAGTGCTTGTGCGTCAACCTTTTTTTTAGGAAAGCCTCAAATCTGTGGAAAACAGCATACAACCCATCTGCCATTATTTCTAATAATTTACAGCCCATTTGCTAATTCTTAAGGTTTTTTTGGAGCCCATATTCTTTTTGTTAGCATTACAGCCCATATTGTGGCCACGGTTAAAAAATTATACGAAATTTTGCATATTTCGGTGCGGTCCGAACTGTTTTTAATCCCGAAATTTCGACTCACATTCAAACTGATTTTAAAAATAAATGTATATCAATATAAAATCCAACAAATTCTCCACGCATAAAAATTAATGTAATTTAAAATCTTGAAATGAAAAAAAAGATTTTTGAAACTAATTGCCTGTTTGATGTGTTTTAAAAATGTACAGCCCATTTCTCATTACTGATGGGCCATTTTCTCGGCCAGCCGAATGAAAGCTCTCCTCGTCTTGAAAGATTTGCAGCCCAATAGGCCTGACAAAGCGACTTACTTGGCAAATCACAAAAAAACTGGGTTGTGGCCGTGGACCCAGCTGTCAGCCTCTCCACGTACAGTACTCTTCCGATGGAAGTCGTTCCTTGACCACGTTGACCACGCTGCACGGAGAGCACCACGGTGGTGGACGACGGTGAGGCCTAGGAAGGGGACGACACGGAGCCGGGGAAGACGCGGCTGTGGAAGCCCGTGCGGAGAGGAGTACGAGGGTTCACTGGTTCGGCTGCGGTGTCAGGCTACCGTCGCCGCAGGGCCTGGCCAGCGGTGGGAATAGTAGGGGACGGTGAGGCCTCTGCGGTAGCACAGCCGGCCACGGGACACAGGAGCATGCGGCACGACCGGCGCTGCTTTGGGCGGCTAGAGCAAAAAGACCAGAGGTTGAAGAAGCACTACGGCCGTTGGATGGACATCGTACGGTCACTGGAGCTAGAATCGTTCATATTGACTAAGTTGACAAAGCCCTTCGTCCCCATCAACTTAGTAGGCCCACAAGTCAGACTCCCACCAAGGTGGGTCCCAGCTAGCCGGGGGAGTATTCATTTTTTTGTGCGTAATAAGGAGGCACTTCCGGTGCGTCCGAGCTGACAGCGGGGGGAACGTTTTTTTCGTGGAATACGGTGGCCCGTCCGGTGGGTCCCAGCAGTCAGGGGGAAACGATTTTTTCGCAAAATACTGGTGGCCCGTCCGGTGGGTCCCCGCTATCAGGTGGAGGAATAATTATTTTGCGCGTAATAAGGAGGCACTTCCTTGCGGCCGCCATGGACCCAGCTGTCAGCCTCTCCACGTAAAGTACTCTTCCGATGGAAGTCGGTCGTTGACCACGTTGACCACGCCGCAACGAGAGCACCAGGGCGGTGGACGACGGCGAGGCCTAGGAAGGGGACGACGCGGAGCCGGGGAAGACGCAGCAGTGGAAGCCCGCGCGGAGAGGAGTACGAGGGTTCACTGGTTCGGCTGCGGTGTGAGGCTGCCGTCGCCGCAGAATAACGTCGGGTGTGGGTGACTGGAGGGATGGCCTAGCCAGCGGTGGGAGTAGTATGGGGGCGGTGAGCCCTCCGCGGCAGCACAGCCGGCCACGAGAGGCAGGAGCAAGCGGCACGACCGGCGCTGCTTTGGGCGGCTGGACCAAGAAGACCATAGGTTGAAGAAGCACTACGGCCGTTGGATGGACATCGTACGGTCACTGAAGCTAGAATCGTTTATATTGACTAAGTTGACAAAGCCCTTGGTACGCTCCAACTTAGTAGGCCCACAGGTCAGCCTCCGAAACGGTGCGCCCCAGATGTCAGGGGGAGGAATCATTTTTTGGGCGGCCGAAGCTAAGAATATCCGAGATTGAAGAAGAAGCATGAGATCCGTTGGATAGACATCCAACGGCCATTGCTGCTAGAACCATGTGTTGACTATAATAAGTTGACAAAGCCTTCCATACGCGTCAACTTATTTTTTTTAGGGGACGCGTCACTTAGTAGGCCCACAAGTGTGTGGCAGAGAACTTATAGCCCATTTGCGTTTTGTAAGAATGTATAGCCCATTTTTGAATTATAATGGAATTTACAACAGCACATTTACAGTTTGTTAAAAGTACAGCCCATTTTCTAGCTAGGACAACGATTAATAATTTCAACCAACCGTTGAAGACAGAATTCAATAAAATTTCCCACATTTTGATGGGATCCGAAATATTTTTATCCCGAAATTTCTAGTCAGATTAAATATAAATTTGTATTACATAAAAATCCAACGAAACATTGCGCGCGCAACAATGAAAATTTAAGATTTTCAAAATCCATAAATAATATTTTATAAACTAATTTCATGTTTGGTGCATTTTTTATAGTTACTGCCCAGTTTTTATAATTACATCCCATTTATTATTTTTTAAAGCCCATTTTCCTGTTAAGCCTAATGCATCCCTCCTAGGAAAGATTTGCAGCCCAGCAGGGCGGAGAATAACAAGTTGACCTTGCATGGGTATTCCTCAAAAAGACGTATAGCTGGGCTAGCCATTTTCATCTTGAAAAAATTAGTACCCGGGCTGGATATCTGGCCTGGGCTAGACGGGCCACAGCCCGCCCAGTTAATACCATGCTCTCCTCTGAACAACAACGAAATCATCGCCAAGAAAAACTCGGCAGTGCTCACGCCTCAAAAACACAAATACTACTCGAGCTGCTTGGTCCCAGCTGTCGGCCGCACCTTGTGCAATTCTCTCGCTTATATTGACTACATAGGTTGACAATGGTGTGGGACCGTGATGTCAGGAAACCAGGAGAAAGCAAAAAAATATAGTTGTACATAATAAGAAGGCACTTGCGTACGTACGGCTATGGCCCTAGTGGGTCCCTAGTGTCATCCAGTCAAAATAAAGTCATCTCCTGAATCCTCATGTTCGTTGATGATGTTAACAATGCTCAGCGCCACGGCGAGCGCAACAACTCGAAGGAGAACGAAGAGGGCCTCGCGGGCCCTACGGATGGTCTAATACAGCGCCCGCTACTCATTCAGGAAGCCAGGATCATCGGACACCTATGAGCACCTTCGAGAAACTGAGACGGCATGAAACGGTAAGGCCGCGCTTGGGAGCTCTGGTTTATTTCAAACCTGTATTAACATACAAGTGTAATTTACTCGTCATCGGAAACAACGCGTAAAATACAGGCGTAATGAATCCGAGGGCCCGAGGTCTGTAAGTAAAACCAGCGGGTTACGCGTGTAATTTGAGAGACTAGTGTATATTTTACGAGCACTGCTATATGGACGACATTACCAGACGATACATGCACGACGTGCGTATCATGCCATCCATGGGCAAGGCTGAAACAGCAGCTAACGGATGGATTAGCAATCGTCCGAGTGTCGTTCAGCGTTTTTATCGTGTGTGAAGTACTTCTGATATTTTACTAGTCGAAATCGACCAACCAAGCGCCTTCGCCCGAGACCATCTGCTTTAATTTACAAGCGTCAGTTTTACAAGCGGTTTTGGTTGGAAAACGACGATCCAATCATGGCCTAATATCATGAGTTGGTCGGAAGATCATATGGTTTCACGTCTAACCTACCCGACTTGTCGTATAGGCTATGAATGAAACATCAGACGATGAACTTCTTAAGCACGGAAACAACATAAGAGGATGATCTTCTTAACAAGCAAATCACTGGCATTAGATCGACATGCAAAACAATACGAAGCATTATTCTCATAAGGCACGGTGAACAGCTCGTGATGCCGCATGCCACAACATTCCAAGCTCAACTTTGCAATCAAACACAAGGCCTGGCATTACATAGACAATATTCAGAACAAACTCTTAACACAAGAATATCTCAGCAGAGTAACTATTTACTTCTAAACTGAGCACAGGAATAGGAAAAAACACGCAACGCTGCTCACAGCAAGGGCGTCCCACTCAAAAATATCAAATGCATGTCTTCTGGCTAACATCAATGAGCAAATTTTGACATGGTTTTCCAATTCCAATATATTAAACTAACGTCTTCGTGCTAACATCAATGATTAAACTTTCACAAGCTTTTCCCATTCAAAATATGTAATGCCTATGATCGTGGAGACCTGTCGTAGCTTCTTGTACTTGTTTGGGCACTTTTTGCCCACGGCACTCCATGTGTTGTTAAATTGCCAATGGTTTCTGCAGACTAGTCATGTCACCGGTGTCTAATAATACTCTGTAAAGCTTCTCGGTCATTCCTTCTGTAATGTAGCGCAAACAGTGACTGCTTCTTTCTGCAAAGTGGAACGACCAACTGGACCCAGTAATGCAGCAGTTTGCCTTGGACACATTGGCTCCTTTTGTGCAGTTTAACTAAAATTGAAGTCGGAATAAAACCGAGCTTTAATTTTGATATCCCTGTAAGCAACAATAGGTATAAGGGAAACAATTACTAAGAAATAACGGTTGATGACTTGTACTCCCAGAAGAAAAGCATCTACTGATCTACTTTATCTTAATGGGAAACAAAGCAGGAGAGTAGAAATTCTCCATCAGTGTGATTCATTCATATTGACTGAGACATTATCTTAACAATGCCTTGTTTCACCATGTACAAAGAATGACAAAGCAGAAAAGTACCATTCCTAAAACAATGCAACTGATTCATTTTAACAGAGAATTATCTTAACAATACCTTGGTTAAACATGTAGAAAGAACTACAAAGCAGGATAGTACCATTCCTAACAAGTGTTGCAGTTTTGAACTAAGATTCAGTAGTTAATTAATTCTGAGAGTGGCATTGCTTAATTTTACCAGCGGCATTAGATTAACGAAAAGCATAAACAGTTACAGGGGAGAGTGGGCGCAACAACAGTATGTGCTTCCATCTACTTATAAAGGGGGTGATGCAGAGTTTGTTGTAACAAAGCAACAAGCATCATGTCTGGGTTGGTCCCATTTTTGTTCACTACTTAATGGGAAAAGACAGCAATACAATAGCTTCAATTCAACATTTATTTAAAACAGTACCAATACAAGTAGCACAACATCTCAAAGCACACTGCACAATCATGTGGATGAAGGCCTATACTGACCTTTCATGAGACCGACAAAGGTAAAATACGAATCTCGATCTCCTTTTGTGCAGTTCCACCAAAATTAAGCAAAGTCACCGGTGTGACATTCAAGTTGAACTGCACAAAACACTCTTAAAACAGAAGTGTTTCGAGTAGCGAAGCAAAATGTCGCAATAGCAACAAGTTGAATCGATAGCCCTGTTTTAACAGAGGCAAAAAAGGAAACAATTACTTGTCGATAAAGGAGGATGAAACAAACGGTGACAGAAAGAAGCATCTAACTTATCTTGGATGGAAAACAAAGTAGGACAGTAGCATTTCTAAAACGGTTGCATTGATTCATATTAACAGAGACATTCTCTTGAAACAACATTCGTTAAAAAATGTAATTTACTTTTAACAGTGGCATTGCTTCAATTTTCTAGCGGCATTCTTAGATTAACAACAGCAAAATAGTTGTATGGGACATGCCAGCACCATGTGCGTCCACACGTATAAATGGGTGATGCAAAGTATGTAGCCAAGCAGCATATATGCGCTGGTCCCATATTTGTTCTCTTTGAACCTTCTTCCTATGTGAGGGCAGCAAATCTAGTCCTGCACAAACTACCCGACCCCCCAGTTTCTTTCCCTTTTCATCAAAGAGATCGGTTCCTTACAGATGTGTGTACCGGAATCGGTTCCCCATGTTGAACTGCACAAACTACCCCCTTTTTCCCTTTTTGACCTACAAAGCGGCTGGATAGCCAGTATATACTACTTTCCGCCCCTCCTTTCCTCATTGAACCACGTCCTAGATTCTTGCCCCAGCCCACCGCACCCTTCTTTCCTCTTTGAACCAAGACCTAGATTCAACTACAGATCGAAAAAGATCCACATGCAGCTAGAGCAACGACGGTTTCAAAGAAACTTATACCTTAGGGTCGTCGGGATGTGGCAAGGCGTGCGGCGGGAGGCTGGATCTGCCCACACTACGTACGACAGCGAGGAAGAAGGGGTCGGTGGCCGTCCTGCACAGGCGCTGGGTGAAAGAGAATAGCGCAGCCGGCAGTGGATTGCCTCCCTTGCCGAAGGCGATAGAGTGAACGATGCACCTCCTCCCCTTCCCGGTGCGACGGGATACGGACGCCTCCTTCACCAGCTGTGAGGGGGGAGAGAGAGAGAAGAGGCCAACGCAGTCTTGTTTAGATCTGGTGAAGAGAGGGTGAGAGACTGTGAATATAGCAAACCCTAGCAAATGAACGCTGAGCCTCCAGCGTGTAACATATATGTAGTGCGGCGAGCGTGTGGAGAGAGCAAACCCTAGCGAACAAGCGCTGAGGCTACCGCTTATATATATACTACTGTAGTACGGACTAAGCTCCGGTGCCTTCACTGCACCTGCTTTTGGATGTATGACAGGTGAGCCAGCCACATTTTGGGCCCACCTGTCATAAATCCAAAGGCAGGTGCACTAAGTCAATGAAGCTGCGTCCATATAGTACTCTTGTGTATATGGTCAGTGCCGCATTCATGCCCGGCCAGAGCGGACGCGACCTCTCACTGGCGCCAGCATTGAAGCGGCGCGCCGGCCGAGAGAGCCTCGCCCGTGCCGCTTCCGGGTGCACGCGGCTGCTCCGCGTTCAAAGGTCGCAATAGCCGGCTACAACATGCATGTAAAAAGTTCTTGGGAGTCCGTGCTACAGCTAGCTGTCCTCCCCAACTCGTCAATCTCTTCCAGTAGTGCTAGTACTCCATGGCGCGATCCATCCACAAGCAGGCGGGAAAGTTATCGTATACTCGGTTTGCGGTGAGTGGCATGCCGAGCGACCGTGTGGGGTCGAGCCGTGGAGGAGGGTGAGACACGAACATGACAGATGTGATTCAAACGTTGGTTTTGCTCGATGGTGTGATCCAACGAAACGAAACGTTGGTTTCTCCACGTTTCCATTTTTTCTCTGGAAAAACGGAAACTTTCCACTCCATTTTCATTCCTATTCCAAGGTTGCCCCGTTACAACATTCCATCAAATACAAAGGAAAACTAACAAGCATGCTGATGCATCTCAATGATTCACAGATCATAGCCCATATTTACTTCACAACTAAAGAAAAAAGTTGTGAGAGCGTGTACGAAAGAAAAACTACTGATGGGGTCACTACGACTTAAACCCTAAACCCTAAACATGATTTAATTTCCTGGCCAGGTAGAACCTGTCGAAGGAAAGACGGCTGGCACACTCCGATCATACGATGCTTTTGTGCAGTTCCACTAAAATCGACCTGAGCATCCCTGATGGCAAAGATATTGAAGAAGTGTGATTAGAATAATAGTACTGGCACTAGTTCATGAGACATAAACTCATCACAAGTAGAAGCCGGTAGAAGTAGAGAAAGATCGACATGGAGATGGAGATACGGCAGTGGAGCAAGCCAGCTCCAAAAGGAAGATGGACTACCTGGGACGTCGGGCTGTAGCTAGAAGGGCGGTTGGGACGCGGCATCGGCCCATACCGCGGTGACCCCTGATTGGGACGCACCGACTGTGGGTTTTCTCCCTCGCCGATGTCGACCGCGTCTACGCAGAACATTGTTCCCTTCCCCCAGCTGCGGGATCAGGCCAGTCGTTCTATGCTTGTGAAGAGAGCAACCTAAGCAAGCAGGCTTGTAGCTTAGGCTCCTGCTAGTGTATATATAGTGGTTTTCTTTTTCTCTCCATATCAACCATTTTATATTGCGTACGTGTCATTCAAGAGTGAAATGATGGTTGCTTCTTCCGACTAACTTACTGTGTGATTTGACTGCTCCTTAGTGGCCCCTACACGTACTCCCCCTACGTGTATGCAACAGTCACACGTACACATGGACGCAAAAATGCGCGCGACGCCCTAATGCATGCATGTCCGAGCACACGACGGAACACACACGGTCACGCTCAAGTGCTCAACCTACACGTGCATGCACACACATACTCAGTCAGGGTGAGCTAGTGACCGTATAAACACCGGAAAATATATATATTGAGCACAATGAGCGTATTATGAAGTCCACTGACCGTATTTTTACAAATATGCAGTGACAGACAGTGTATTTATCTCGTTTGAAATTAAGACAATATTAACCGGAGATGAGGCAGTATGGACTAGCATTACTTTGCTGTGTCCCGTCAACTTGCCGAACGAGGAGACGGTTGCAGGACGGGAGAAGCTTGCGCGCGGTGGCTCGCAGGACAAGGAGAAACTTTTGACTAATGCAAGCTCTCCCTCGCTCAGGCGGTGGACGTGCAACAGTTAATTCAGTGTCAGATTGCCAGAAGCATACACTATACTACTAGTGCTATTATTGTTCGACTTCCCGAATAGGCGAACAGCCAAGCGCAAAGTAAACAGGTCAGCAAACCTTGCGGCGCATCTTCGTGCGAACCGTGCGGCGCATCTTCATGCGAACCGTGCTTGCTGCACTTTGAATGTGGCCGAGAGCTGGCTTGATGAAACACCTCGCTTCCTACTTCTTTTTTTGCAGGGTACCTCGCTTCCTAGTGACCAGTGTCTTGGCTGATCGTCCTAAGAATGCTTATATATGAATAAAGCTCTCTCATTTACCCACAAAAAAGATTAAGCCATATTAACCGGAAAGGAGGGAGTATGGACTAGCACTACTTTTTGGTGTGTCCCGTCAACTCGCAGAACGAGGAGAAGCTTGCAGGACAAGGTGAAGCTCGCTTACGCCTTTTGACTAATGCAACCTACCCTCGGTGGACATGCATCAGTCCATTCGGTGTCAGATTGTCAGAGGCATACACTGTAGTACCCAACATGCGGAGTACCATCATTGTTCGACTTCACGAAGAGGCGAAGAGCCAAGTGCAGTAGTACGAGTAGTGCTACTACTGGAACCGCATGGTGGAGCGTCTGTACTCTTATTTTGTTATCTCTAATAAAGTACACGTTTATTCCGGAGAAGGGCGAAAAACGGCAGCCCAACATGTAATGAATGATATCGATCAACCAACCATGCTCAAATATATCTTGGCCTCCGTGCGAGCCCGTCTGTGTGTTCTCGCTCCTCGTCTCTCTCAAGGAACGGCGGGTTGGATCTTTGCCGTCAATTGAGATCGGTTTGCTCACACTCCTGTCCCACATGTCAGTGATATGCCAAGAGGAGGTGCGTTGACCGACTGGCCATACGCGTACTTGGTTTTGCACCTTCATACTACTCCTCCCTCCGTCATAGTTTACAGGGCGCGCTTCATTATGATGCATTTCTCTCAATGCACTTCCACCACCAGAGAGACTTTAGACGCGTTTGGTTTAATGCTCAATTAATTAGGGTGTGGTAACCGCAATCAAGTCCACAATTTTCTCTCCATGTACTGTACTACTACGGAATGGAGTAAGTGCATGCATGTGTGTACCCGGGGTGGAAGCACTGCATGCATGTGTGTACGCACTATTCCCTCTAGTAATAGACCCCGTGCTATAACTACCAATGCTATTTTTCAGGCCGATCGCTAGTCGCCTTGGTCCCACAGATTTTTTTTCTAAAGCGCGCTGTATAAACAGTGACGGATGGAGTAGTATGAGCGGATTCAAAGAAGAGAATATTGATGGTTGCTTCTTCAGAGCAACTCACAGTGGGAAAGGTGGGGCTTATGATTTGACTGCTCATTACTCACTATTAATGCGGCGCAACGACCGGGCTGAGTCTCCCATGCGGTTGTGCACTTCCCCCTCGGTTCTTAAATATACTCCGGAGTATTTGTCTTTCTAGAAATTTCAAGGAGTGACTACTCAAATATTTGTCTTTTTAGAGATTTCAAATGGACTGGCACATACGGATGTATATAGACATATTTTAGAGTGTAGATTCACTCATTTTGCTCCGTATGTAGTCACTTGTTGAAATCTCTAGAAAGATGAATAGAATATTTAGGAACGGAGGGAGTAGACATACGAAGCAAAATGAGTGAATCTACACTCTAAAATATGCCCGTTTGAAATTTGTAAAAAGACAAATATTTAGGAACGAAGGAGTATAATTTTGTGCATGCCACATGGACCCGGATGATGAAGAGGCTTGTGGCAATGCTATCAAGCTTCCATCATTTGTTTACATAATTGACGTACTATACAAATAATTTTCCAGCGACATGAAATTGTACAATGGTGTGAGCTTTCAACTTTTGTTTCGCGTGTCTTGCCATCGATGCTCTTTCGGAAACAATAAAAAACTAACTTCCTTGCTAATGCATGTCAATTATTAGCAGATCGGAGCTAATAATTACATCAAAACTGAAGACAGAGTTGTGAGAAGGTGTTAAATTAAAATTGATCCATGCTTTCATTGGCAGCAACGTCCCCCCAGCTCTGTCTAAATCAGCAAGGCATGTTGGGAAAAAAAGTAGCTGTCTGGAGCATGCAACATTCCGATCATTTTGTGTAGTTCCACTAAAATAGAGCTGAGCGTCCCTGTTCCAAAGATATTAAGTGTGATTACGATAATAGAGGACTGTTGATGAAACAATAAACACACAAATAGAAGCCGGTCACCTTTGCAGTCTCTCTTAAGACTAACTAGTTTGAGAAGATTAGGCTCGGAGTTGGATGAGGAGGATAGAGCAAAACCAATCTCCCTTTGTGCAGTCGCACTGAAATGTAGAGACGTTGCCCATGTGACATTTTAGTACAACTGCACAAAACACTCTTAAGAAAAAAGTGATTTGTGCAGTTCACCAAAAGGTCGCAATAGCAACGAGTAGAAAGGAAACAATTACTGGCCAATAACAGTTGATGACACATGCGACGACAAAAAAGAAGCATATTCCTTGTCCTAAGGGAAGATAACAACACGGTTGTGTTTGTCTAAAACGGTGTGAGGATGAGAATGCAATATGGAAAGTACGCCGGACGAGCTACGTTTTGGGCAAAGAACTATGGAAGATCCACATGCACCGAGGTGGGAAGACGGGCAGTGGAGCAAGGCCGGAGGGGATACCTGGAGGTCGTCGGGATGTAACTAGTTGACCGGCGGCGGGCGGAATTTGCGAGCAGGTGGCGTAGGCCCTGCCGCGCCGGAGCTTGGTCAGAGAGAACGGAGTGTACCGCATATCGGGACGTGCTGCCTCGGCGCCGTCAAACGGAGAAACGATGCACTTCCTCCCTTTCTCCCGGCGGACGGGGTGCGGCCGGATCAGTGACCAACGGTGAGAGAGAGAGAGGCCACCGCACTCCCTTTCCCTCGGCGGACGGGATGCGGCCGGATCAGTGACCAACGGTGAGAGAGAGAGAGAGAGGCCACCGCAGCCTTGTGTGAGATACTCTGAAGAGCGACAAACCAGGCAGGCAGGCTCCACTGTATATAGTGAGCGGACTACCTTTTTCTCCATAAAAAATCGTTTTATATTCTGTGTACGTGCCATTGAGCGCTATAACTTTATTTAAAAATAACGCGGCAACGCGTCAAGTAAAACTTTGTTTCGTGCACGCGTGGTACACGACCTCCCTAGGTAAACAACCGCTACAGGCGTTCAAATTAGCACGTGGGCTGCCATTTCGTAAAGAAATGAGCTCTACCGTGTACCCGCGCAGGTGTGGCTGGGCACGAAGCGTGAGTACGTGCACGGTGCACCTATTCTCTTCTTGTATACGTACACCACCTACGTGGGGTTGTGTGAGAGAGATACAAACCTAGAGAGATATAGTGTGTGGGTTCTTGAGAGTTTTGGGCGGGGGGTCAATCAAAAATTGTAACATATGCAATGTGTGTGAAATAGAGTCCTGGATATAACATATATATAGAGGGGGCGATCCACGAGAAGAGAGTGGAGGTATCATCGGCTTGAGGTGTCCATAGAATCGAAGAGAGGGATGATGTGTGTGTGTGTGCGCGCGCGCGCAATCGATAAAGAGTGCCATCGAATTTGTGTGTGCCCACGTCAAAGATATAGAGTGGCTGGCCTACTGGAACGTGAGATGGGACATGTGCAGTTTGTCTCTATGGCATGGATACCTACCTGCAGCGCTCGACTATCGGTGTGTGGTGGGGGAAGAGGGAGGCCCAATTAACTATAGAGGTACAATGGCTGGTATATGTGTGGAGGAGGAGAGAGGCCTACCTCATGTATTAAGGAGATCGATCTGCCTCATGTATTAAGGGAGATCGATCGGCATCCATGCATATGTGTAGGGGAGGAATAAGGTTGGGAGAGAGACAGAGCTAGAGTGTTGGAGGGGCTGGTAGTGGAGTTGCTTCTAACAAATGGTGGGATAGGCTTGCTAGACAAACGGAGGGCACGCCCGCAATATCAATAAGAGAGGAGATGGCTGCTTGTTGTCTGTGCATGTGCGTGTGAGAGACGGGTCAGGAGGCATGCACGAATGATGAGGGGGGACGATGTGGCTGTGGTAAGCAGACGTAACTACATAGGAAGATCAATCGCCCTTTGTTAGAGAAAGGAGAGACATAACTTGTGAGGTATGTTGATCGATGGGGGGGGTAGTTAAAGTCGATCTAGGTATATGTTGGGAGATCGATCGATATACATGCATGTGTGTGTTAGAAGCAAATGAGGCACGAGGAGAAGGATAGAGAGAGAGGGATGCATGTAGGAGGTGGTACGAGAGGCATACTATATCGAGGGGGGAGGAGTGTGCGAGTACGAGAACGATGAAAAGAGTGGTGGGAGTGAGGCATGGACGGTGACAAGAGAAGAGGGGAAGCTTGTGTTTGTGCTAGGAACACCTGGCTAGAGAGGCATATCGATCGATGTGTGCCGTAAAGAAGGAGCTGGGGGGCCTACACACACCGTGGGTGAACGACCTAAAGTGAAAAGACGAATTTGCGCGATGGAGCTAGAGAATGCTGAGGGAGGGTGAGAGGGATGCGGGCGTGTGCATGCACAAGAGAAAGTTAGCGCTAGCTACAAAGATAAGAGGGTTGTGTGGGTGTAAAAAGCGAATAGAGATCATATATACTTCATTATAAAAAGCGAATTCGGATATTTGAAGAATTTATCATAGTGTTTCAAACCAACGCATGTGTGAATATATATAACGGTGATACACATGGTGTGGTTATGAACATGTTATACTACATTTAATATATTTTATCTCTACTCTTATAAAAAAACAGAGTTGTTGATGATGGTGTGCTTGCCATCATGCATTATAGGTCATCCGATTTATATCTAGCGGATAGCAAGGAAACTATGATGGTTGGAGTTGGCAACAATCATAATTGTAGATTCTTATTGAAATAGAGAAATGAATTCAAATTTAGTTCGAATTGCAGCGGTAGTATAGACATTTGGAATGCACTAAAATGTTGGTATGAGTAGGTTACATGCGTTATACAGCAAGCGAAAAAAATTAATCGGACATAACATGGATTCATACTCCCTCTTTCCATCTATATAGGGCATAATGAGATTTTTAAGACCGCCTTTGACTATTGACAAGATTAATAGTACATGACATGCACAATGTGAAAATTATATCACTGAAAGAACCTTTCACACACGAATTTAACGTTGTGCTTTGTGTAAGTTGCATGTCATATATCATTGCTCTAATATTTGGTCAAAGTTAGCATCAAAAAACACATTAGGCCCTATATAGATGGAAGGAGGGAGTAGCTTTGAATAGCATTTGTATAGTAAAATGGGGCAAGACTCTCTCTTTGTGTGGTGTGAATAGTTTTATTTATTTTGTTTTCTTTTTGGTTGAGGGAAGTGCGAATTGATTTGGTACGTACAAGTACAATATTACTACACGTTAGGCTTGTCCCTAAAATTCAACCCGCGTCTTGTTATATACCGAAAATTCAGATATCGTGCTCCCAAAACTGGCGCTTCACAACCCGCGCCTTGCTATCCCGAAATTACAACGCGCGCGAAAACTCCCTCCAGCTGCCAAATCTCGACACGCGAAATCCCCCTTCTAACCCTGAGCCGAAAGGGCCGCTAGTTCAAATCGGTGGGGGGTACTTTTGTAACACACCCTACATTTTGGACAAGCGCGTCCCTAAGTCATGCTTCACCCCCTCCCATCGCCCCCTTTTCGCCATTCGAAATCCCAGGCTGCCATAACCTCTCCGCTCCAGCCGCGAAACCCCACCCTCCTCCATCCGCCACGTCACCGCTGCCTAGACAGAGCCTCTTCACCGACGACGTCGTCCACCGCAACAGCTCGACGTCCCACGTCCACCTCCCCGGATGAGGATCCGTCGTCCATCTCGCCGTCCCGCCGGTTCAGCCGCCCCGTTCTCCACCTCCAAGGAGCTGCTCCGACGATCGCTTCGTCTATCGCGGCTGCTCCATCCCCACAGCGCCGCCTTAACCTGCTCCACCGGAACCGCAACATCCTCACCGACTCCTCGGACAAAGCCGAGGCCTACTCGGTGCCACCAAAGAGGTTGTACACTCATCGCATCGCACCTTCTCCTTAACTTGACCTCCCGACGCCGACGGTGCTCCATCCCGCACCCCCATGGAGCGGCTACCTTGAAGCCGGCGCCGCGGGCGACATCTCCACGGCGGCTCTCCCCCAGTGCAGGGCCCCTTCGGCGGCGGTGTCCATACCAGCCGGATCTGCTGCTGCTGCTCCGGCTCTCGCTCGCTCGCTCGCGCTGCTGCTGCTGCTCCGGCTCTTGCTCGATCGCTCGCTCGCCCAGCTGTTGCTGCTGCTCTCCCTCTCGCTCGTGCTGCTGCTCTGCTCCGATTAAGCCACACTTCAGTCGACTGAATCGACTTTTGGGTCAGTAAATTTTCAGGGGTTGGGGGGGGCTCGCCGGAGTTAAGGAAGAACCACCCGCAGCGGGGACGGGGGCTCGCCGGAGAGGTACCCCACTATCTATCTTAGGGTTCAGGGTGGGGGCGGGGGGCCTAGAGGGCTGGCCGGGGCGGCGGTGGCGAGTTGTTTCGGGGCGGCGAGGCGGCGCTGGGGCCGGCGGTTCGGCCGGTGGAGGCTGGCGGCTCAGGGGGGTGCAAGTTGAAGATGAACTGCAGGCCCTCCCTAAACTACATGTCAAGTGCCTCTCTGCTACCATTGCGTTCAGTTTCGACAGTAGCATTCAGATTCCACAGTAAATTTTAGTTTCGACAGTTAAGTTCAGAGTCAATAGTTTTTACCTCATCTGTTGTAGTCACGTGGTTTTTGGTGATGTTAATTTTACATCCATTTTACATCATCTATTGGAGATGCTATTAGAATCCCACTTGAGATTGACGATGTCTGTCTTGTGCTGCTTCAGCCTTGACGTCTTACGGTTCACCGGAGCTGCTCCAACGACAGAACGATCCATCACAACAGAGCAGTGCCCTAGACGCCGTCTACAGATTCCTCAGATCTCCCTCCACACCTCCGACAGCCACCTCTGCCTCAACTGCTTCAGCGACCAACCCAATGATGCTGAGGTCGACACGGCTACGGCAAAGAGGTTGTACACTTGTTGCATCACTTATTACTATACATTCACATCGATGCATTAGGGCTATTTTGGTTCAACGGAAAAACGTCGATCCACTGGTTGTTACCATCACTCTAAATTTCTGCATGCTCTCCTTACATAATCTCACCATATTTTTTTCGTATGCATGTCAGATATTGTACACAGTCATGCTAAACATGTAGAGAAAAAGAGAAGAGTTTTGCGCGGCAATACAATGTCATGCAGACATCGCTCCATGGTGGGTTCAATGGCAAACCCTCCCCACCCCTCTCCAGATTGTAATCCAGAGGAAGATATCTGTTCTGAGGCGGATTCAGACGCCGCTGACCACTCCTATTTACCCCCCCCAAGGTGTTTGCTCTACCTTGGCATGATGATGTTAGTCATATCATGCATATGTTGCCTTGCAGTGCCTACTTTTGACATCATATATGTCATCTGCTTAGTTTAGATATGTTCTGTAATGCCACCTGTTTAGTTTCTATATCATATATGGGAATTATGCAGTCTCATGTCTT
This sequence comes from Triticum aestivum, assembly GCF_018294505.1. NCBI lineage: Eukaryota > Viridiplantae > Streptophyta > Magnoliopsida > Poales > Poaceae > Triticum > Triticum aestivum. The sequence goes on from NW_025228059.1 coordinate 568,205, forward strand.
TTAGCCAGCCATAATATATGTGAAATGTGCAATGCCATCCTGTTTAACCAGGCATCATATATTTGAATGATATCTTGCCCATCCTTTTCTTCATTACATTTCCATTTGTCGACAATGTTTGTACATTAAACTACTCTTCCTGTGAATCAGCCATTTGGGTGGGAGATGGAAAAATCTGGAGTGAAAACAAGGCCTTCAGAGCAGACAGTGCTACATGTCGAAGCAGATCTCTTGTTGGGTCCCGATAGCTCCTCAGAGATGGATTCAGAGACAGATGACCAGTCCTATTCCCCCACTAAGGTGTATGCTCTAACTTGGCACGGTTATACTGCTCATATCATGCATACGATGTCTTGCATTGCATAGTTTAGACATCATATACACAATATTCAACACCATGTTCTTAGTTCAGACATCATATCGAATGGCCTCTGTTTAGCATATAAATCACATATGTGAATTAAATGATGCGATCCTGATTACTTAGATAACATGTAGGTGAATTATGTCATGCGATCCTGTTTAGTTATTCATCATATCTTTGAATTATGTTATGCTATGCTATCCAGTTTAGATAGACATCATATATGTGAAATTCTGTCATGCTATCCGTTTTAGTTAAACAATATACATGTCAACTATTTCATGCCCTCTTTTTTCCACACTATCTATTGCATCTATCTCTCATACAATGTCTGTACATTCAACTATGTTTCCTGTTTATCAGCCATTTGAATTGGAGCGGGTGATGCCAGTATCTAGCGGACTAAAAACACGGTCTTCAAATAAAACAGTTCTACCTCTTGGTGGAGATAGCACCGCGGTTGTACATGCACAAGAACCATCCCTACCACACATAACACAAACTCTCGCGGATTGTACCCCTACTGCGATGGACAGAGAACCAGCTTCACCCAATCTAACCCCAGCCGATAGTAACCCAGTTCCTGTTGACACAGCACCATCTCCACCACAGAGCTCCCAAACAAGAGCAATTAGTAAGGCAGCTCCAGTGCCCAAAGGGCCAGTACTATCACGGCGAACCCCAACTCCACCAGTTAGTACGCCTATTCCTGTGGAGGAAGCACAACCAGCTAGTCGTAGTTTAGCATCTATCGCATTTGATGTTGTTAAATCGTATGTGCGTATCTTCCCATCTTGGAAATATTATACTGAAGATGAAGGAAAATGCCAGTTGCAGGTGTTTTTCCAGGAGTTATGTGTAAGTAATGTTATTCATGGTAATTACTTTGCTTCATCCCATACATCCTACCTCCATGATGGTTATAATACAACAAAATTTCCCATTTTTCTCTATAGAGAAGGACCGATTTGGAAACTCAGGATGAGGTAACCTGTGCTAATACCTCTGCTATCTTCAAGAATGCTTGGTGGCAGTATCGGAATTACCTGAAGAAAACGTACTTCACCAGCAAAGAAACTCATCAAATTCCCTTACGTTCTCCTGAGACACATTTACTGGACGATGACTGGGAACGCCTTGTTCTGTACTGGTCCCGAACCAAGAATGTGGTAAGGTCTATGAGCTCATTTTCTATTTTTTAGTATTATATTCTTGCGTCTTACTGTACTCTGTTCATGTAGAACAAGTGCCTAAACCTGAAGAACAACTGTTCTAATTTAAGATTCCATTGCTATCATAGTTCAAAAAAGCGCTAGGCGTTAATTGTGCGTTTTGCCACCGCCTTGCGCTTTACTGACCAAAGCGCATGCTTATGCGTAGTTATGCACAGATTATGCGTAGTTATGTGCAATGCGTTTTTCCAACGCCTAGAGCCTAGGCGCGCTTAAGCGCTCGCTTAGGCGCCTTTTTTAACTATGCTTGCTTTGCTCTTGTATCACTGTATTTACTCATACAAACTTATTTTTAAATTGAAGGATCCAATCGAAACCCCAATGGCACAGCAGGTATGTTCACGCATGTTTCTTTAATAGGTTTGCTCTTATCAATAGCTCTATTGATTTCAATTTCAATTGTGTATACAGTTGACTTTCATATCATGCACATTACTAGCATCACAACAGAGCCAATAGTGTTGTTGTACATGTAGACCCGTGGTACCCATCTGAAATCTTGTTGTGCCATGTAGTTTCCCACGCTTTGTATTCTTTCACTGCTGCTTTGTCTTGAACTGATATGATTTGAACCGTGTCTCTATTTTGATTTGGCAAGACAATGAAGTGACCATAGGACATAGATATATGTTTGTTTGATGCTTTTATTATGTACTAGTACTTGGCAATAGAAGACTTGGTAGTTTAATCCTGTCCACCTTACTAATGAACTGGTTCACCGATATGAGTTTCATATACTAGTACATGCTAAACTTGTTATGTGTCTGCTTGTTTCTTCTTTTAGAATGCTGACAGAATATTGGGGAAGAGTGCCTTATTAAGCTATGGTAAAGGAAGTAATGCAGATAAGGTTCAGGATAGTGACACATCCTTGTTGGTCTCCAACAAAGCTGATAAAACAGCTAAGGAAGACTATCTTGAAGACAGCGAGACAACCCCAAAGTCCTGTCTTGGTTTAGTGTTCGAGTTACTAGCCACTACCGCTTGCACAAGCTATTCAAACTCACTATCTGAATCAGTTCGGTTTCTTGAGTCTCAACTACAAGCTGAAAGACATCGATCAGTTGTGCTGCGACAAGAAGCGGAAGGACTGCTGAAGTCCCTGGAGCATTCAGATGCATACTTTCTGGTGCAACAGCAAGCGTTGGAGGATTTTAGCGCCAAACAGGACAAAGCTAATCAGCTTGCTAAGCTTATTGCCAGCATGGTGGATACCCAGGATAACGTTTCTTGAGCTCTTCTGAAGTTGTTTCAGTTATGCTCTTATTTTGCTGCCGCGTTTATTTGCACTGGTGACCAATTTTGACGGCCAGTGTATGTAATGTGTTGTTTTGTTCCCTATATTTGCACTGGTGGCGAACTTTGATGCCCAGTGGATGTAATATGTGTAATAGCGGTAATAGGCTAGCGTTAATTGCTTGCTTATTTATTTCCTTATTGTCTTGTTTAGTTGTTTGCTTGTAGTCACTGCAGTTCTTTTTCTGTTTTTTTCTAGTGGCCACAATAGCCTATTTTTGATAACTAGGCCAAAATAATCGTGGCAACACACGGACTGTTGTAACCATGGGCCTCCTACAGGCCGTATGATCCATGGGCCTTCGTCCGGCCGTAGGATCCATCGGCCTTCTATACGGGCCTTAGGGTCCATGGGCCTTCTACAGGCCATAGGGTCCATGGGCCTTCTACAGGCCGTACGATCCATGGGCCTTCTACGGGCCGTACTATCCATGGGCCTCATACGGGCCATAGGATCCATGGGCCTTCTACGGGGCGTATCATCATTTCGCTAATCATGGGCCGTACTATTCGTGGACCATAACGGACCGTTAATAGGTCGTATTTGATAACTCTATGAAAACAGCCCAACGGGTTTTTTTGACATGAAAACAGCCCAACGTATTAACGGTCCGCAAACGGGCCGACTTAACGACGAGCTGAATTTGGCCCACAAGCAGAAAATGATAGTGACGGGCCGTATGTAACCGAATGCTGCAAATGAGCCCAAGAATCAATGGGCCCTGAGAAGGCCGAAAGATAACTTGGGCTGGAAACGGCTCAATAGAATAACGGGTCGTTAATGGGTATAAAGTGATACACTGTTCATTACGGGCCAGTTTCACCACGGGTCGTTAATGGGCCAAGAGTTACAAAGGTCCTCATATGGGCCGAAAGAAGTCATGGGCCACACATCGGCCGGAAGTTAAAATAGGCTGAATCATATTGGACGGCCCAGATGACGCTACTGGGCCTAATTCGGATAGGGCGTAACGGGCCCTGGGTTAGCAGGCTGTAAATGGGCTATATGCGAACAGGCCATTAACAGGCTTTCCGTGGGCCGGGTCGCCACCTTTTGACCAAGTCAACCGGGCCGGCCTTTTCACAGGAATGGGCTTCTGTTGGGCCGTGCCACGTGTCGCCGTATCATAGGCGCCTTCGATCCAATGAGCGGATGACATCTGTCCCAACGGTGAGCCGACACATGTTTCCTCCAGCCAATGATGATTTTACACGTGGAAAATCCCCATTAGTTGGGGCTGTTAACGGGTTATCGGATCCAAAATCCGACCCGATAGCTTAATGGCGTTCCGTTATGGTGGATGCCACGTGTCAGTCACCCTTGACGAAAGCACTTCTGTGACGCGCGATTTATCGTCATGGAAGTGGACACTTCCGTGATGATAATTTTGGTAATGTCATGGAACACTTCTACGACAGCACAGGTATGACTATCTTGATTCTGTCATAAATTTGTCATGGATGTACATGCATGACAAAAAACGCGACCTACTGTGACAAACACGTATCATCACGGAAGTGTATTTTTTTGTAGTGGATGATTAGTAGGACTTGTTATTATGATGATGCATGATGCGGGCATGAAGAGTTATTATATATCAGTGGGTGAAATGAACATGTATTGGAATGAAGTGAAGGCAACAAGCATGTGGTGCATGTCGAAAGTAGTACTAATCCAAACTTGATCAAGTTAGGATTAATATTACTTTCGACATGCACCACATGTTGCCTTCACTTTAATCTAAGCCATGTTTAGGCATAGCAGTAGCGTTGGTAAATCAAGCACGGAAATAAGAGAAGACAGTTCTCTCTGTTAGCTAGCATACACACCCTAAATTACCCGCTAAACCCTCCCCCCTTTCAAAAAAAAACAAAAACCCCAACCACTGAAATGCTGACGCGTGGATGCCTTTTGGTCCCGGTTGGTGTCACCAACCGGGACCAAAGGCCCTGCTGCCTAGGTTGGCCGCAGCGGCCACATGGAGGCCCATCTATCCCGGTTCGTGTAAGAACCGGGACTAAAGGGCTACGGAATTAGTAACGACCCTTTAGTCCCGGTTCAACAACCGGGACAAAAGGCCCTTACCAACTGGGACAGATGACCCTTTTTCTACTAGTGCCTTATGAAGCAACTCATAAACTAGGGTTTAAGCTTATGTCACTCTAGCAACCCATCATCTACTTATTACTTCCCAATGCCTTCCTCTAGGCCCAAATAATGGTGAAGTGTCATGTAGTCGACGTTCACATAACACCACTAGAGGAAAGACAACATACATCTCATCAAAATATTGAATGAATACCAAATTCACATGACTACTTATAGCAAGACTTCTCCCATGTCCTCAGGAACAAACGTAACTACTCACAAATCATATTCATGTTCATAATCAGAGGGGTATTAATATGCATATAGGATCTGAACATACGATCTTCCACCAAATAAACCAACTAGCATCAACTACAAGGAGTAATCAACACTACTAGCAACCCACAGGTGCCAATCTGAGGCTTTGAGACAAAGATTGGATACAAGAGATGAACTAGGGTTTTAGAGGAGATGGTGCTGGTGAAGATGTTGATGGAGATTGACCCCCTCCCGATGAGAGCATCGTTGGTGATGACGATGGCGATGGTTTCCCCCTCCCGGAGGGATGTTTCCCCGGCAGAACAGCTCCGCCGGAGCCCTAGATTGGTTCGGCCAAGGTTCCGCCTCGTGGCGGCGGAGTTTCTTCCCGAAAGCTTGCTTATAATTTTTTTCCAGGATAAAAGACCTCATATAGCAGAAGAAGGGCACCGGAGGCCTGCCAGGGGGCCCACGAGGCAGGGGGCGCGCCCCCCACCCTCGTGTATGGTGGGTGGTCCCCCTCTGGTACTTTCTTCGCTCAGTATTTTTTATTAATTCCAAAAATAACTTCCGTGAAGTTTCAGGACTTTTGGAGCTGTGCAGAATAGGTCTCCAATATTTGCTCCTTTTCCAGCCCAGAATTCCAGCTGCCGGCATTCTCCCTCTTCATGTAAACCTTGTAAAATAGGAGAGAATAGGCATAAGTATTGTGCCATAATGTGTAATAACAGCCCGTAATGCAGTAAATATCGACATAAAAGCATGATGCAAAATGGACGTATCAACTCTCCCAAGATTAGACCTCGCTTGTCCTCAAGCGGAAGCCGATAACGAAAAATATTTCCACATGTTTAGAGATAGAGGTGTCAATAAAATAAAATACGGACATGAGGCCATCATGATCATTCTTATAACAGCAACATATATATATTGTCATATGATTTCTTATGCTAAAGTAACAATCTATTCACAATGTCAAGTATGAATCAGAAACTTCATTGAAAACTAACAAACTATGATCTCGGTCATTGAAGCAATTGCAATTTATCATAACATCGGAAAGAGTCAAAATAAGAGCTTTTCAGGAAGTCCACATACTCAACTATCATTTAGTCTTTCACAATTGCTAACACTCACGCAATACTTATGGTTATGGAGTTTTAATCTGACACAAAGAAAGATAGGGGCTTATAGTGTTGCCTCCCAACCTTTTACCTCAAGGGTAATGTCAACAATAATAATTCATGCTAACTTACATCCAATTGGATATATATATATATATATATCAGGATCTTTCCAACACAATGTGCTTGCCAAAGGATAAAATGTAGAAGGAAAGCTGAAGATCACCTTGACTCTTGCATAAGGTATAAGACAAGAATAAAAGATAGGCCCTTCACAGAGGGAAGCAGAGGTTGTCATGTGCTTTTATGGTTGGGTGCATGAAATCTTAATGCAAAAGAACGTCACTTTATATTGCCACTTGTGATATGGACCTTTATTATGCAGTCCGTCGCTTTTATTTCTTCCACATCACAAGATCGTATAAAGCTTATTTTCTCCACACTAATAAATCATACATATTTATAGAGCAATTTTTATTTCATGCAACATGACAACTTACTTGAAGGATCTTACTCAATCCATAGGTAGATATGGTGGACACTCATGGCAAAACTGATTTTAAGGGTATTCGGAAGCACTAGTATCTCTACTTGGTGCAAAGAATTTGGCTAGCATGAGAGGGAAAGGCAAGCTCAACATGTTGGATGATCCATGACAATATACTTTATTTTGGATATAAGAAAACATAACCCATTACGTTGTCTTCCTTGTCCAACACCAACTCTTTAGCATGCCATATTTTAATGAGTGCTCACAATCATAAAAGATGTCCAAGATAGTATATTTATATGTGAGAACCCCTCTTTCTTTATTACTTCCTATTAATTGCAACGATGACCAAAACTATGTTTGTCAACTCTCAACAACTTTTATTCATCATACTCTTTATATGTGAAGTCATTACTCCCCATAAGATCAATATGATCTCTATTTCTTTTTATTCTTTCTTTTTCTTTTATTCCCTCAAGATCAAAGCAAAGTAATCAAGCCCTTGACTCAACACTAATCTTTATTATATATATAGCTCACGGACTCGATTACATAGAAGGATCATAAAGCAAAACTCAAAACTAAATCATACTAAAACTTTATTCTACTAGTTCAAGATATTACCAAAAGGATCGAACTAAGAAAAACGGTAAAGATAGGAGTGTGATGGTGATACGATACCGTGGCACCTCCCCCAAGCTTGGCAGTTGCCAAGGGGAGTGCCCATACCCATGTGATTATATGTCTTTCCTCGGGGGTGGTGATGATGGAGTTGTTGATGAGGTAGGCATGTTGTCCCTCTTCCAAGGCATAGGCTCGCCATCATAGAAGGATGATCGAGTCTCCAGAATCCTTAAATCTGCAGCCAAACTCATCCTCTTGAATCTATATTCATACTCACAGTTTCGGTTTTGCAGGTCATAGATCTGGGCTTGGAGGTGCTCGATTTTCTCATGGAGCTTGAAGATGGCCTCCCTGCTGTCCTTGGAGTCCAGCTTATGGTTGTTGGTGAACTCCGTGATCATTATGTGATTGGAGTCGAGTCCACGCTCCACCATCTCCTGACACTTGAAAACTTGTTGCTCCGTTGCCTCGAGCCTTGTCTCCACGCTTCTGGTCCTCCTTGCTCCCTCAACATCGCGGATGTGCAGCAACCCCTCACGCATCTCAATGGTTTGAGGAGGTTGTAGCACTTCCGCGAGGTAGGGGTTGATGACCTTCTCGAAGAACTTGTCCTTGGGGGCACTTGGAGACGTCATGGTGATCTAGATCTGTCAGAAAAATAGCTCGAAACAAAAACAGAGGATATTTGCGTGGTACGGTGGTCAAAACCTTTGGGAGGTTATATAATGAACTTTTACCGACCAAAAGAAGTATCGTGCAAGAAAACGGAGTCCGGAGAGCGCACGAGGTGCCCACGAGGCAGGGGCGCGCCCTCCACCCTCGTGGACGCCTCGTGTCCTTCCCGGACTACTTCTTATTTTCCTATATTCTTACATATTCCAAAACGGAGAAAAAATACCATTAAAACTGTTTTGGAGTCGGTTTACTTACCGTACCACATACCTATTCCTTTTCGGAGTCTGAAACATTCTAGAAAGTGTCCCTTATGTATTCCTCCGGGGTTAAGATTTCGATAACATTAGTTTCGACATTTATGGGATTACCTGAGATATAATGTGTGATTCTTTTACCGTTCACCACCTTCGGATTTGTGCCTTCGAAGTTGTTGATTTTTATGGCACCGGACCGATAGACCTCCTCGATAACGTAAGGACCTTCCCATTTAGAGAGAAGTTTTCCTGCAAAAAATCTTAAACGAGAGTTGAATAGCAACACATAATCACCTACATTAAACTCACGCTTTTGTATCCTTTTGTCATGCCATCTTTTAACCTTTTCTTTAAACAGTTTGGCATTCTCATAGGCCTGGGTTCTCCATTCATCAAGTGAGCTAATGTCAAATAGCCTCTTCTCACCAGCAAGTTTAAAATCATAATTGAGCTCTTTAATGGCCCAATATGCCTTGTGCTCTAGTTCGAGAGGTAAGTGACATGCTTTTCCATAAACCATTTTATACGGAGACATACCCATAGGATTTTTATATGCAGTTCTATAGGCCCATAAAGCATCATCAAGTTTCTTGGACCAATTCTTTCTAGACCTATTAACAGTCTTTTGCAAAATTAATTTGAGCTCTCTATTACTAAGTTCTACTTGACCACTAGACCGTGGGTGATACGGAGATGCAATTCTATGATTAACATCATACTTAGCAAGCATTTTACGAAAGGCACCATGAATAAAATGTGGACCACCATCAGTCATTAAATATCTAGGGACTCCAATCCTCGGAAAAATAACTTCTTTAAGCATCTTAATAGAGGTGTTATGATCAGCACTACTAGTTGGAATAGCTTCTACCCACTTAGTAACGTAATCGACAGCAACTAAAATATGTGTATACCCATTAGAGGAAGGAAACGGTCCCATATAATCAAAGCCCCAAACATCAAATGGTTCAATAACAAGTGAACAATTCATAGGCATTTCTTAGCGTCTACAAATATTACCAATTCTTTGACATTCATCACAAGATAAGACAAACTTATGGGCATCCTTGAAGAGAGTAGGCCAATAAAAACTGGATTGCAATACCTTATGTGCAGTTCTATCTCCAGCGTGGTGTCCTCCATAAGCTTCGGAGTGACACTTGCGTAGGATCTGTTCCTGTTCATGCTTGGGTATACAACATCTAATAACACCATCTACTCCTTCTTTATAAAGGTGTGGGTCATCCTAGAAGTAATGTCTTAAATCATAGAAAAACTTTTTCTTTTGCTGGTATGTGAAACTAGGTGGTATGAATTTAGCAACAATATAATTAGCATAATCAGCATACCATGCAGCAGTGCGAGAAGCATTTATGACAGCTAATTGTTCATCAGGAAAGCTATCATCAATAGGTAGTGGGTCATAAAGAACATTCTCTAACCTAGACAAGTTGTCTGCAACGGGGTTCTCAGCTCCCTTTCTATCAATAATATGCAAATCAAATTCTTGTAGCAAGAGAACCCATCTAATAAGTCTAGGTTTAGCATCTTTATTTTCCATAAGATATTTAATAGTAGCATGATCAGTGTGAACAGTTACTTTAGAATCAACAATATAAGGTCTAAATTTATCACAAGCAAATACAACTGCTAAAAATTCTTTTTCAGTAGTAGCATAATTTCTCTGGGCACTGTCTAGAGTTTTACTAGCATATTGGATAACATTTAATTTCTTATCAACTCTTTGTCCTAGAACAACACCTACAGCATAATCGCTAGCATCACACATAATTTCAAAGGGTAAATTCAAATCAGGTGGCTGAACAATAGGTGCAGAAATCAAAGCTTTCTTAAGTATTTCTAATGCTTCTACACAATCATCATCAAAGACAAAAGGAATATCTTTTTGTAAGAGATTAGTCAGAGGCCTGGAGATTTTAGAGAAGTCCTTAATGAACCTCCTATAAAAACCGGCATGACCTAGGAAACTTCTTATACCTTTAATGTCCTTGGGACACGGCATCTTTTCAATAGCATCAACTTTAGCTTTGTCAACTTCAATACCTCTTTCAGAAATTTTATGCCCCAAGACAATACCTTCATTAACCATAAAGTGGCACTTCTCCCACTTCAAGACAAGGTTAGTTTCTTCACATCTCTGCAAAACTCGATCAAGGTTGCTCAAGCAATCATCAAAAGAAGTTCCATAAACGGAGAAATCATCCATGAAAACCTCAACAATCTTTTCACAAAAATCTGAGAATATAGCCATCATGCATCTTTGAAAGGTAGCAGGTGCATTACATAAACCAAAAGGCATACGTCTATAAGAAAAGGAACCGAAAGGGCAAGGAAAAGTGGTCTTTTCTTGATCCTCTTTTGACACAGGTATTTGAGAGAAACCAGAATAACCATCTAGGAAGCAAAAATGTGCATGTTTGGATAGTTTTTCTAGCATTTGATCAATAAAAGGTAAAGGGTAATGAACCTTTTTAGTAGCTTTATTTAATTTGCGGAAATCAATTACCATCCTATAACCTGTAACAATTCTTTGTGGGATCAATTCATCTTTATCATTAGGAACAACAGTAATACCTCCCTTCTTAGGGACACAATGGACATGACTTACCCACTGACTATCAGCAATGGGATAAATTATACCTGCCTCCAGAAGCTTTAGTATTTCTTTCCTTACCACTTCTTTCATCTTAGGATTTAACCGTCATTGGTGATCAACAACTGGTTTAGCGTCTTTCTCCAATTTTATTTTGTGTTGGCATAGAGTGGGACTAATGCCCTTAAGATCATCAAGAGTATATCCAATAGTAGCACGGTGCTTCTTCAGAGTTTTCAATAATTTCTTTTCTTCATGCTCTGAAAGGTTAGCACTAATAATAACAGGATATATCTTCTTCTCATCAAGATAAGCATACTTAAGAGTATCAGGTAATGGTTTAAGCTCAAACATGGGATCACCCTTGGGTGGAGGAGGATCCCCTAGGATTTCAACAGGCAAGTTGTGTTTCAAAATAGGTCCCTGTTTAAAGAATACTTCATCTATTTCCCTTCTTTCATTCATAAACATATCATTTTTATGGTCGAGCAAATATTGTTCTAAAGGATCATTAGGAGGCACGGCAATAGAGGCAAGACAATTAATTTCATCTTCATTAGGCAATTCCTCGTCACGGGGTTGTCTACGAAATTTAGCAAAATTAAACTCATGAGACATATCACCCAAACCAATAGTAACAACATCCTTTTCGCAGTCTATCCTAGCAATAACAGTATTCAAGAAGGGTCTGCCAAAAATAATGGGACAAAAGTTATCTTGTGGGGAACCAAGAACAAGAAAATTAGCAGGATATTTAACTTTCTCACACAAAACTTCAACATCTCTAACAATCCCAACTGGTGAAATAGTTTCTCTATTGGCAAGCTTAATTGTAACATCAATTTCCTCTATCTCAGCAGGTGCAATATCATGCATAATTTCTTTGTATAAGGAATGAGGTATTGCACTTGCACTAGCACCCATATCACATAAGCCATGATAACAATGATCTCCTATTTTAACAGAAATAACAGGCATGCCTACAACAGGTCTATGTTTATTTTTAGTATCAGGTCTAGCAATTCTAGCAGCATCATTGCAGAAGTAAATAACATGCCCATCAATATTATCAGCCAAGAGATCTTTAACCATAGCAATACTAGGTTCAATTTTAATTTTCTCAGGGGGTTTAGGTGTCTTAATATTGCTTTTGTTGACCACAGTTGAAGTTTTAGCATGATCCTTTATTCTAACAGGGAAAGGTGGTTTCTCAATATAAGCAGTAGGAACAATAGGATCATCATAAGTGATAGTCTTTTCTTCAACTTTAATATGTTGAACTACTTTTACTTCAATGGGAGGATTATATTTAAACCACTTCTCCTTAGGGAGATCAACATGAGTAGCAAATGATTCACAGAAAGAAGCTACTATCTCAGAGTCAAGTCCATATTTAGTGCTAAATTCATGGAAAGCGTCGGTATCCATAAAAGATTTAACACAATCAAACTTAGGTGTTATGCCTGACTCCTTACCTTCGTCGAGTTGCGTTTAATTCTTTCCAATAAGTTCCATTTGAATTCAATAGTCTTCATCATAAAAGAGCCAGTACAAGAAGTATCGAGCATGGAGCAATTATTGAGAGAAAGCCGAGCATAAAAATTTAGAATAATCATTTCTCTTGAGAGCTCATGATTGGGGCATGAATATAACATTGACTTAAGCCTCCCCCAAGCTTGAGCGATGCTTTCTCCTTCGCGAGGCCAAAAATTATATATATATATATATATATATAATTACGATCACGATGAACAAGATGCATAGGATAAAACTTCTGATGAAATTCCAATTTCAATCGGTTGTAGTTCCATGATCCCATATCATCACATAGCCTAAACCATGTCAAGGCATCTCCCTTCAAAGATAAAGGGAAGACCTTCTTCTTGATAACATCCTCGGGCATACCTGCAAGCTTAAATAATCCACAAACTTCATCCACATAGATTAGGTATAAATCGAGATGCAATGTTCCATCACTTGTGAAAGGATTAGCTAGCAGTTTCTCTATCATACCCGAAGGAATTTCAAAGTAAACATTTTCAGTAGGTTCAGTAGGTTGAGGAGCAACTCTTTGATCTACTGGTCGGGGTGAAGATACCCCGAACAAGCCCCTGAAAGGATTACTTTCCATAGTAACAAGTGACAGTAAATTTCAGCACACTATATACATTTTTCCTTACCAAATTCCACCTACCAAAGGTGCTTCACTCCCCGGCAACAGCGCCAGAAAAGAGTCTTGATGACCCACAAGTATAGGGTATCTATCATAGTCCTTTCAGTAAGTAAGAGTGTCGAACCCAACGAGGAGCAGAAGGAAATGATAAGCGGTTTTCAGCAACGTATTCTCTGCAAGCACTGAAATTATCGGTAACAGATAGTTTTGTGATAAGGTAATTTGTAACGGGTAACAAGTAATGAAAGTAAACAATGTGCAGCAAGATGGCCCAATCCTTTTTGTAGCAAAGGACAAGACTGGACAAACTCTTATATACAGAAAAACCGCTCACGAGGACACATGGGAATTATCGTCAAGCTAGTTTTCATCACACTCATATGATTCGCGTTCGTTACTTTGATAATTTGGTATGTGGGTGGACCGGTACATGGGTGCTGTCCTTACTTGGACAAGCATCCCACTTATTATTAACCGCTATTGCAAGCATCCGCAACTACAAAAGAAGTATTAAGGTAAACCTAACCATAGCATGAAACATATGGATCCAAATCAGCCCCTTACGAAGCAACTCATAAACTAGGGTTTAAGCTTCTGTCACTCTAGCAACCCATCCTCTACTTATTACTTCCCAATGCCTTCCTCTAGGCCCAAATAATGGTGAAGTGTCATGTAGTCGACGTTCACATAACACCACTAGAGGAAAGACAACATACATCTCATCAAAATATCGAACGAATACCAAATTCACATGACTACTTATAGCAAGACTTCTGCCATGTCCTCAGGAACAAACGTAAATACTCACAAATCATATTCATGTTCATAATCAGAGGGGTATTAATATGCATATAGGATCTGAACATATGATCTTCCACCAAATAAACCAACTAGCATCAACTACAAGGAGTAATCAACACTACTAGCAACCCACAGGTACCAATCTGAGGCTTTGAGACAAAGATTGGATACAAGAGATGAACTAGGGTTTTAGAGGAGATGGTGCTGGTGAAGATGTTGATGGATATTGACCCCCTCCCGATGAGAGGATCGTTGGTGATGATGATGGCGATGATTTGCCCCTCCCGGAGGGATGTTTCCCCGGCAGAACAGCTCCGCCGGAGCCCTAGATTGGTTCCGCCAAGGTTCCGCCTCGTGGCGGCGGAGTTCCTTCCCGAAAGCTTGCTTATGATTTTTTCCAGGGTAAAAGACCTCATATAGCAAAAGAAGGGCACCGGAGGCCTGCCAGGGGGGCCACGAGGCAGGGGGCGCGCCCCCACCCTCGTGGATGGTGGGTGGCCCGCCTCTGGTACTTTCTTCGCTCAGTATTTTTTATTAATTCCAAAAATAACCTCCGTGATGTTTCAGGACTTTTGGAGCTGTGCAGAATAGGTCTCTAGTATTTGCTCCTTTTCCAGCCCAGAATTCCAGCTGGCGGCATTCTCCCTCTTCATGTAAACCTTGTAAAATAGGAGAGAATAGGCATAAGTATTGTGCCATAATGTCTAATAACATCCCATAATGCAATAAATATTGGCATAAAAGCATGATGCAAAATGGACGTATCAATGTTCATCACCAGATTGTGTTTCAACATCAGAAATAGAAATATCATTGGGATTCTCAGGTGTGTCAACAACAGGTTCACTAGAATCATGCAAAGTCCTATCATTTTTCTTTTTCTACTTCTTAGAAGGACTAGGTGCATCAACATTAGTTCTCTGAGAATCTTGCTCAACTCTCTTACGGTGGCCCTCAGGATACAAAGGTTCCTGAGTCATTTTACCCCTTCTAGTCATAACTCTAACAGCATTATCATTTTTCTTATTATTTAATTCAGTGAGCAAATCATTTTGAGCTTTAAGCACTTGTTCTATTTGAGTGGTAACCATAGAAGCATGTTTACTAATAAGTTTAAGTTCACCTTTAACTCTAGACATATAATCACTCAAGTGTTCAATCATATAAGCATTACGTTTCAATTGTCTACCAACATAAGCATTGAAGTTTTCTTGTTTAACAATAAAGTTATCAAACTCATCTAAGCATTGGCTAGCAGACTTATAACAAGGAATATCACCTTCATCAAATCTATAGAGAGAATTTACCTTTACTACCTGTGTCGGGTTATCAAGACCATGTATTTCTTCAATAGTGGGTAAATTCTTAACATCTTCAGCTTTAATACCCTTTTCTTTCATAGATTTCTTGGCCTCTTGCATATCTTCAGGACTGAGAAATAGAATACCCCTTTTCTTCGGAGTTGGCTTAGGAGTTTGTTCAGGAAGTGTCCAAACATTTTCATTACTCAACATATTATTCAATAGCAATTCAGCTTGATCAACAGTTCTTTCCCTGGAAACACAACCAGCACAGGTATCCAGGTGGCCTCTGGAAGCATCGGTTAGTCCATTATAAAAGATATCAAGTATTTCATTTTTCTTAAGAGGATGATCAGGCAAAGCATTGAGTAATCGGAGAAGCCTCCCCCAAGCTTGTGGGAGACTCTCTTCTTCAATTTTCACAAAATTATATATTTCCCTTAAGGCAGCTTGTTTCTTATGAGCAGGGAAATATTTAGCAAAGAAGTAATAAATCATGTCCTGGGGACTACGCACACAACCAGGATCAAGATAATTAAACTATGTTTTAGCATCACCCTTCAATGAGAACGGAAATAATTTAAGGATATAGTAGTAACGAATTTTTTCCTCATGAGTGAATAGGGTGGCTATATCATTTAATTTAGTAAGATGTGCCACAACAGTTTCAGATTCATAGCCATAAAAAGGATCAGATTCAACCAAAGTAATTATCTAAGGATCGATAGAGAAATCATAATCCGTATCGGAAATACAGATAGGTGAAGTAGCAAAAGCAGGGTCATATTTCATTCTTTTCTTTCAGCTTAGCTAACAGTTTCTTAAGATCATATCTATCCTTGCAAGCAAAAAGATCTCTAGCAGTTTCTTCATCCATAACATAACCCTCAGGTACATCAGGCAATTCATATCTAGGGGGAGAATCTTCATCATCATTTTCATCAATATTATCAGTTTTAATAATTTCATTCTCTCTAACCCTAGCAAGTTGTTCATCAAGAAATTCACCTAGTGGCACAGTATTATCAAGTATAGAAGTAGTTTCATCATAAGTATCATGCAAAGCAGAAGTGTCATCATCAATAACATGCGACCTATCAGAATCAATAGCAGGTGTAGGTGTCGCAAATTTACTCATAACAGAAGGTGAATCAAGTGCAGAACTAGATGGCAGTTCCTTACCTCCCCTCGAAGTTGAGGGATAAATCTTGGTTTTTTTCGTCTTTCAAGTTCCTCATAGTGATCAACAGATATAAATCCCAAGTGACTCAAAGAATAGAGCTATGCTCCCAGGCAACGGCGCCAGAAAATAGTCTTGATAACCCACAAGTATAGGGGATCGCAACAGTTTTCGAGGGTAGAGTATTCAACCCAAATTTATTGATTCGACACAAGGGGAGCCAAAGAATATTCTCAAGTATTTAGTAGTAGCAAAGTATTAATATCTGCAGCAAAGTATTTAGTAGCAAAGTAGTATGGAAGTAACGGTAACTGTGGCAAAAGTAACAGTAGCAGCTTTGTAGTAAGTGTAACAGTGGCAACGAAAGTAACTAAGCAAAGATCAATATGTGAAAAGCTCGTAGGCATTGGATCAGTGATGGATAATTATGTCGGATGCGATTCCTCATGCAATAGTTATAACATAGGGTGACATAGAACTAGCTCCAGTTCATCAATGTAATGTAGGCATGTATTCCAAATATAGTCATACGTGCTTATGGAAAAGAATTTGCATGACATCTTTTGTCCTACCCTCCCGTGGCAGTGGGATCCTATTGGAAACTAAGGGATATTAAGGCCTCCTTTTAATGGAGTATCGGACCTAAGCATTAACACTTAGTGAATACATGAACTCCTCAAACTACGGTCATCACCGGGAGTGGTCCCGATTATTGTCACTTCGGGGTTACCGGATCATAACACATAGTAGGTGACTATTGACTTGCAGAATAGGATCAAGAACTCACATATATTCATGAAAACATAATAGGTTCAGATCTGAAATCATGGCACTCGGGCCGTAGTGACAAGCATTAAGCATAGCAAAGTCATAGCAACATGAATCTCAGAACATAATGGATACTAGGGATCAAACCCTAACAAAACTAACTCGATTACATGATAAATCTCATCCAACCCATCACCGTCCAGCAAGCCTACGATGGAATTACTCACGCACGGCGGTGAGCATCATGAAATTGGTGATGGAGGAAGGTTGATGATGACGACGGCGACGGATTCCCCTCTTCGGAGCCCCGAACGGACTCCAGATCAGCCCTCCCGAGAGAGATTAGGGCTTGGCGGCGGCTCCGTATCGTAAAACGCGATGAATCCTTCTCTCTTATTTTTTTTCTCCCCGAACGTGAATATATAGAGTTGGAGTTGAGGTCGGTGGAGCCTCAGGGGGCCCACGATACAAGGGGGCGCGCCCCCACCCTCGTGGACAGGGTGTGGGCCCCCTGGTGTTGATTCTTTCGCCAGTATTTTTTATTAATTCCAAAAATATTCTCAGTAAAGTTTCAGGTCATTCCAAGAACTTTTATTTATGCACGAAAATAACACCATGGCAATTCTGCTGAAAACAACGTCGGTCCGGGTTAGTTCCATTCAAATCATGCAAGTTCGAGTCCAAAATAAGGGCAAAAGTGTTTGGAAAAGTAGATACGATGGAGACGTATCAGGCACATGTTGTTCTTGAGCGCCGGAGAAAGTTTTCGAAGGAGCTAAGGAGGTGCAGGTGGTACTGCAGTCTGGAGAAGACAGAACTGCGGCGGAGGTTGTGGGGTGCGATCGAGAGGACACGCCTGATCTGAGAACACGATAGATCAAGGTCGGTGAGCCAGGTGACGTTGGGTGAGAGGGTTCTCTCAATGCCGGCGTAGAGGAACTTTGGGTCACTGGCGACGAGTGCGGCGACGTCGGTGCGGGAGAGGCCGAGGCTGGCGAGGACGGCGTCGGTATAGGCGGGTGACTTGAGGTGGGAGAGCTTGGTGGAGGCCTTGAGGGCCTGCGCTCGGATGGTGTCGATGAGGTAGTCTTGGACGGCGAAACAGGGGCTTGGGGAGACGACGTGCACGGCCGCGAAGAGGAGGTGATGGAGAGAGGGGAAGGGATGGATTGCCGAAGAAGAGAGGAGGTGGGTGAGGACGCAGCTTAGGAGGCGGCATGGCACCGACGGCAAGAGAAAGTGGGAGAGATCGCCGCCGGCAAGAGAAAGGGGTTTGGTCTTGTTCAAACAGAGCAGCCCGCGGCGTCTTGAAGCCCAGGAAGGAAGGAGCCTATGTTGGGCCTTCCTGGAAAATGGGCCTGGGTTGGGGTTCATTCCTTGTTAAAATGTTCGATACGTTTCTTCATTTTCCTTTTTTGACGAGAGAACATGACTATTTTAAGAGTTTGATTTGAGGCCTCTTCAGATATACTCATACCATTTCTCCGACAAGTATTTTCGGACGGAGAGAGTATCAAGCAACAAAAATAACTACCATCAGTAGGGTTCTTCCAAATTATTGGCCAGTTGTTCTGTCTCCCTATTTTAGTGCCCTGTCGAAACTATACTGCCCGCCTTTGTCCTGGTAGTAGTTTCTTTTATTTTTGGATTTTGGGGTTTTCTTCCGACATCATTTAACTAATTGTAATCTCCTTTATTTACAGGAAGGTTTTTCATTGTACCCGTACTATTTGATGAGTATATTCTTGTTGATGCATACATGATTTCAATGTCAGTTGCACTTATTGGTCTCGTTTCAATTCACACAGTGTGACAACGTGGTTTAAAATTGATTTTAACTAATAATTCAGATTCTCACTATTAAGAGAAATGTTCAATATATTATATCTAGTGAAGTGAAAAGTTGAAAAAACAGGAACTAAGAGTTTTACTCCACCTTAGATACCTTGTCAATTATGTGTTCAAAATTAATCTACTTTGAATATTAAGCATAGCTGGATCAGAGTGTTTTTGTGGTAATCCACTTTGTGGGTGTTTAAGATACGAGTATCTACAACAAGGGTATAGATGAGAGGATATGAGGTTATGCTCACATGTCATTTCTTTATGAGGAATCACCGTCATCTCTTGAATTTCATGTTTTCATAAGCAGGAAAGTCTGGTCGACGCTTCAGTTTGATGAACTATTCTGTAGTACTAGCATATCTTGATCAGAACCCACAACGTTGATACTAACATTGCCAAACTGCGGTTGAGAAAACTGCATTGCTTCTTTATTATATGTTTTCCTGCCATATTTAGTTTGTGAAGCACATGACCATTTTGCAAGTATGTCAACTCTGCATAATGTTATTTGGGTTCTGAATTACTTTTCTTTGATCTTATAGTGTATTATATGCCTCGAGCCCATGCATATAGATTCAAACAGCTTGAAGAAAATGTGACCTAATTCCTAGATGGCAACGTATGTCCATTCAAAATACTATGACATATTTGGATCAATCCAACGGGGTAAACACCCAAACTTTAGTTCCTCTCTAGTGAACCGAAGTTCAAAATTTGGGTCCCAGAAAGGCAACTCCAGCAACTCTCGAGTCATTTGATCATTGGAAATCCCAAGGCAATAGTTTAATTTGCAATTTGCAGGTGGTCGCAAGAAGGCAGTAGCTGCACAAAAGGCTCAAAACTTCTACGAACAAATTTGACATCTGGGAGGACGGGGCGTCGACCCGTTGGTTGGGCAGCTGAGTAGCTGCCAGTCCGTCCGGATTCGAGCCTCGGCTCCAGGGACGGAGCCAGAAATTTGGCATAAGGGGGCGAGTTCCACGCTTAAGCTCTATTAGACTAATGAGCTAAAAATGAAATATTTAGAGTGTGAAAAAAGGCTAAACTTGAACTAATATTTTCATTGATGTTTGGTACACCTCGTGTTGTTGCCGCTCATCTGCGCGTCCGGTCTGCCGGCAAGTGGCTGCCTGTCCCGGCGTCCCCTTCCCTTCTGCCCTTCCCGATGGCGGCGCGATGGAGACTCGGATAGATCAGCAGGCCCTTGCAGTTGCATCCGTCGGTTTAGATCAAAAAGAGGCGAAACGAATAGGTTAACGATTGTGTTTTTAGAAACAGGAGGTTAGCGATATGTGCGTGACTACGTGCGTAGTTCAACTTGGGCTGACATTTTTCTTTCGTTTGTGCTTTGCCTGAAATGGGATTGGGCTGTACATGGGCTGAGCAGTTGAGGCTTAACGTTAGTTGCAAAGGCCGAAAGAGATAGGGGGGACGACGCACAGTACGGACAGTTATGGAAGCCAAAAAATCAGCGATCAACTCATCCACATCAAGGTACGACTCGATCGATAGGGGGGTCCTCGCCCCCCCTCGTCCCCCCCACCCCCTGAATCCGTCCCTGCTCGGCTCTAACACGCGATGCTGGACTTGTTTTTTCCTAAATTTGAGATGTGGGAGATCTCCTGACATGATCCTTCCGTTGGTGAGAGTATGTCAAAGGCGTACTGATGTATGTTGCTACACTAAAGAGAGATACCCCCATAAACCCCATCCCAACATGCACTAAAAGAGAGACTAGTTCAATTGTTATGACGCAATAAAATCTCAATAATCAGGGATAAGAATATATCTCACTACAAGTAATGTTGTGCAGGACGACCTGAGGTTCACATACTTCTGGATCAAGAAGCAGATTTAGAGCCTGTTTGGATTGTGACTATGTTTGCCTTATGTTGCCACATTGTTGTTGCCACACTTGCCACACTTACCTAACTTGAGTTGCTCAAATTGTTAGCCACACTTTTGCTTGCCTAAGGGAATCTTGCCACACTTTTTATGTCTATGACATGTGGGGTTCACTGCTCATAAAAATATTCTTGCCTTAGGTGTGGCTAGAACCAAACACCCACCTAACTTGGTCAAATTTGCCTAAGATGAGGTGTGGTAAAGTGTGAAAATTTGTGGCTAGAAATCAAACAGCCCCTTAGCATGAGAATACTCAAGGGTGGATGTTGCGGGTAGATGGGTTCCCTTTGTGCCCCATTGAGGGCAGAGAGTATATTGAAGATCACTCACCTTATAGTTGATAAGTGAAAGTCATGTCAACGCTACCCATAGACATAGAAATAGCAAAATATGTGCCTGTACCCCATGTAATTTAGCAGATTTTGTACGTCATACATCACCCCTATTTAACTGTACGCCCTAACCTTTGATCTAATAAAAAATAAAAATCCCATGCGATGTTCTCTTCAAATTTTGTGAAGCCTATTGTTTTTTTTTTCCTTCAAATCTTGGAAGAATCATTTCATTCCAGGCATTGTTTGTAAACCTTGGTTTTAGACTTGGGAGAGCACTATTACTGTTCTCTGCACTTTTCTAACATCATTTGCAGCTAGGTCTTGGCGCTCGCATAGTACTTGGAAGCCATCAGTTTTACTGTCCACGAGAGGTTGCGGTAAATTACCATATTAGCGATACAAATGCTTCTTTAAACTGTAAAACGATATCTTTGCCTCCAACCGTTCAACGTGGTAACATGCTTTGTGCCGAGGGGACGAGAAAACATAGTCGCGCTCTGAGATCAACACAAATTAGAATGGCCACCTAATTCCTAAATACTAAATAGCATATGTTGTGAGCAGCATATTGCCTGTGTATACATGAATAATTCTAGATAACCTCTGTCTTATGATTAGCTCATAGCTTGGGGGTACAACTTCTATAGAAGCACCATCTCAGGTGAGGTAATGGTGGGGGTGTCTGGGTCTCCTGATCTTTGATGATGTATGAGTCTCGTCATTTTTTACGTTGTACTCTCTTTTTTCTTCTTAGGGCTCCTCTGATTCAAAGGACATTTTCATAAGAATTTTAGAGGATAAGAATCCTTTTGGTGTGTTGGTTGCTTGATTCATGGATTTAACCCTATAGGATTTTTTTCTTAGAATTCCTTTGAACTACATTCATTCCATGGGGGCGCCAACAAGGTCATGTAGGGGACATGCAACTTGGTGTTGTAGGACGGATTTACAGATTGCATTGCAAAGGGGCTTTTACTCTTCTCCCTCTACTCTCCCACCACTAGTCGACATAGATCGCCTCTCCATTGCCACGAGGAAGTCGACCGGTGCTACAGGCCGACACTGCAGGACACACAGATGTTGATACATTCGTGTCACAAACGATGGAGATGATGCAACGATGACAACACAACGACAATGGATTGCACCATGGTTTATGTTGCAATGGGTGACGTAACATGGACCATGTTGCAATGGGTGATAAAACACTCATGTCACACAAGCGGAGGTGGCCGCAATGGGTGAACACAACGTAAACATGTTGCAATGGGTGACAAAAGGCCCATGTCACACAAGAGAAGATTGCCGCAGAACCATGGTGACCGCAACATGGTCCATGTTGCAATGAGCCAAAGGTTGACGTAAAATAAAATAAATTGGCGGGAAGCGCAATAGTGCTCGTGTTGCAAAGTGCCGAGCGCAATACGAGCCTTGTTGCAAAGGCCGGCGCACCTCGACAGTTCACGAGAAAGAACATCCAACGGTTTCTTAGGCGATTGATCTTGTCAGATGACTGACGTGTAGGGCCGTCATAAGAAGAAACGAAGAGTCAAAGAAATGCTTTGGAAAACACCTCCAAAACCAGTTCTCGAAGGTAACGGCCGTCCTACGACCCTTCCAATGGTTGCTTAGGTGGTCAATCTTGTCAGATGAACGATACATAGGGCTTTCCTAATGACAAACAAAGAGTCAAAGAAATGCCTTGCCGTTAGCGAAACACCTCCAAAACCAGTTCTCAATATAAATGCTACTCCCTTCGATTCATATTAATTGTGGCTGACTTAGTACAGTACAACTTTGTACGGAGGTGATCAGAGGGAGTAGTGTTTCTATGGATTGGAGGGGCTAGTGTTTATATGGACTTGAGGGAGTAGTGTTTTTTTTTTTTTGCACGTAAATAGCTGGTCAGTTTTTTTCTTTTGGAATAGAGGTGATCAGTTACTGGGCTTGAAACCACCACTAGCCCAGTTCTAAGCCCTCCACATCTTCTCTGTCACTTTACACGGCCTGCTCTTCATTTCACCACGGATCGCATCCAGTCCACTACACATCCCGCATCGCATCCCGTCAATGAGAGTGATGAGTAGGGCGAGATGAGCAGCAGCCGCCGCCGCCGCCACGGCTCCTCGTCGGTGGCGCCGCTGGAGGACGAAAACCTACTCCCCGAGATCCTCCTCCGCCTCCCGCCGCAGCCTTCCTCCCTCCCTCGCGCCTCCCTCGTCTGCAAGCGCTGGCGCCGTCTCGCCTCCACTGAAAAAAATAGCACGCTATAACCTCGCTAATAGCACGCTATAGCATATTGAGAATTGTTTCGCTAAATATATCAGTGTACAACGTCTCGCTAATAGCACACTATAGCGCGATATAGCACGGTAATAGCATATTTTGAGGTCGCCGCTATTTTGTTGTAGCACGCTAATACCACATAGTCGCCTCCGACCCCAGCTTCCTCCGCCGCTTCCGCATCCACCACCACCGCAGCCCAACCCTCCTCGGCTGCTTCGTCGAACAGCTCGACGGCATCTCCTTCGTACCTGCTTTGGAGGGCCCTAATCGTGTCCCGCCCGGGCGTTTGTGTCCCTGCAGTTCAAGCACGGCAAGGGCTTCATGCTACTCGACTGCCGCCATGGCCTTGTACTACTCTCCGACTGGACGCGGCGCCAGTTCGTCGTGTGGGACCCCGTCACCGGCGACCAGCACCGCGTCGCCGTTCCCGCAGGGCTCGATCCGAAGAGGACCGAGATCAGCGGGGCGGTGCTTCGAGGCGCGGGAGACGTCCAACACTTCCAGGTGGTCTTTGTGGCAACACGCTGCGACGACGTACAACATGGAGAAGCAGCGGTCGCCTGCGTTTACTCGTCAGAGACCGGCGAATGGGGTAACCCCGTCTCAGCCCCAATTCCTTCTGGGTCCAGCATCGAGTTATACCGGATGTTATCTTTCAGAACAATTTCAAGGGAGCCCGCTGTGCTGGTTGGGGATTCCATTTACTGGATTCTTACCACTTCTTCAACAAGCATCGTTCAATTTAATTTTGAGATGCAGAGCCTAGCTGTACCTATAGATCACTTCAAGGTTATAAGGGCAGATAGCGGCGGGCTGGGTTTCCTCTACATGTCAGCTGAAGACCAATTGTGATGTTCTTGGTCCATGTAGGCTGGGAGGAACTATTGAACTGGACAAATTGCTTCCCGTGGATCAAGGGAAGGACAACATATTTATAGTAGGGTTTGCTGAGGAAAATAATATGGTGTTCCTGAGGACATTGAAAGGACTCTATGCGGTCCATCTTCAGTCATTGGACTTGAAAAATCTACACGAAACCAACGGAAGACCCTACTACTATTCATTTGAAAGTATCTATACGTCAGGTAATAGCATGCCTTTTCAATTCTGGTATGGCAAAAACAAGTTATTTTTGGAGAATCGGTTGACTGAATGTTGTTCATCACATCCTTTGGTACTAAGCTAACAATTCCAAGAAGTGTCATATCAATTAATTATTTTTCTGCTTCATGATCTCTTCATTATATAGCGATATTGTTCTGTAGTGTTTTGTGTCGATGCTTCTGTGGTGGCATTTTATGTAATGGTTCTGATCTGGATTTTTTTTGTTAGCGGTATCTAGTTCTGTTTATGTGACCAGTCCTTATGTAGCCAGGTGACAGGTTGTCATTGTTCTACTGGGGCGTGGTTTCTGTGATTGAGGCAGAGGGGGTTGGGTTCCTTCTTGTCGAACATTATGTAGCAACATTGTTTCGACTTTTCTCACATTAATTATTGTTACTACCATTGGACTATGTGGTTTAAGTCTATCAGACATTTTGTCTGTCCAGTTTAGCACATGAATATTCATACTATAAAACAGTCAACACTGAGATTAGAAAATTATCCGCATAATAAATGAACTAAATGCCATTGTTGCCTATCTATTCACATATGCAAGAAATTTATATGGTAGTGCTAGTGTATATATCCAGTGCTAATTTTTCCTCAAGATGAGATACATAACAGTTGGAAGTTGAAGACAACTACATGAAAAACTAGAGTGTCAAATGCATATAACTTAATACGTACAGTTGGAAGCTTAATGCTAGATACATTTGTGTACATCCATAGCGATGATATTTTAAAATTCGTAAATCCATAGCGTTCAATTTATCACTTGGAGGAGAGTCCATAGCGATGACTTGGTTTAAAATTTACGAATCAAATGTTCAATTTTGTTATCCAAGACATGTCGTTCAATTTTGTTATCCCTGCTGATATTTTAAAATCCGCAAATCCATAGCGATGACTTGGTTTAAAATTTACTAAACAAATGTTCATTTTATCACTTGGAGGAGAGTCCTGCTATGAGTGGCAAGTCCATTGGCACCAGCACTTTAAAAAACTTGAGTTCATTCATATTTTCAGCCTATATTGATTTACAGATAATCTTAATCTGAGTTGTCATGATCACTTCTGATGCTAGGATTTATAATATGAGCATATTTATTGTGTTTGATATGGCGTGAAACAAGCTTAAACTTATTATAGATTACTTTTCTTTCTGATTAGTTAATATTCTGAGACTGCATGTTCTTCGTTTATGGTATTGATGAGTATATGCTGTTTTGAGGGATATTCCTCAAAGTTGACAAGTGTGGTTTTGTCTACGCATATCTAATGTTGTTTCAACCCCGAATTTTTTTTCTTTGTAGAATTAGACTCGTAGGTTTATCTGAATATCTCCTTGATTCCTTCTCATACCTAATGTTTTCTTTTGGAATATCATTGGTTATCTGATTGTATATCATTCTAGAACAGATGTTGGCGGTGAACATGGCCGAGCTGAACTTTTTGCACAATGCATAGGATGACTGGCTGGTTAGATACACTATCATGATGTATTGGTTGATCAGGTAAGCTTATCTTCTGCATGTAAGTTGAGGCATCTGAAATATAATTTTCCTGATAAAAAATATCGGTTTCCTTTTTACAAGTACCAAATGGAATGAGAGGACCCCCAAGATTCTATATATGACCTTTTGCTAAACAGTTGACCTCCCATCATGCTCTCATGCAGTCTGTGTTGGAAATATGCCCTAGAGGCAATAATAAATGGTTATTATTATATTTCTTTGTTCATGGTAATTGTCTATTATTCATGCTATAATTGTATTGTCCGGAAATCGTAATACATGTGTGAATACATAGACCACAACGTGTTCCTAGTAAGCCTCTAGTTGACTAGCTCGTTGATCAACAGATAGTCATGGTTTCCTGACTATGGACATTGGATGTCGTTGATAACGGGATCACATCATTAGGAGAATGATGTGATGGACAAGACCCAATCCTAAGCATAGCATAAAAGATCGTGTAGTTTCGTTTGCTAGAGCTTTTCCAATGTCAAGTATCTTTTCCTTAGACCATGAGATCGTGCAACTCCCGGATACCGTAGGAGTGCTTTGGGTGTGCCAAACGTCACAACGTAACTGGGTGACTATAAAGGTGCACTACGGGTATCTCCGAAAATGTCTGTTGGGTTGGCACGGATCGAGACTGGGATTTGTCACTCCGTGTGACGGAGAGGTATCTCTGGGCCCACTCGGTAGTGCATCATCATAATGAGCTCTATGTGACTAAGGCATTAGTCACGGGATCATGCATTGCGGTACGAGTAAAGAGACTTGCCGGTAACGAGATTGAACAAGGTATTGGGATACCAACGATCGAATCTCGGGCAAGTAACATACCGATTGACAAAGGGAATTGCATACGGGATTGATTGAATCCTCGACACCGTGGTTCATCCGACGAGATCATCGTGGAACATGTGGGAGCCAACATGGGTATCCAGATCCCGCTGTTGGTTATTGACCGGAGAGGCGTCTCGGTCATGTCTGCATGTCTCCCGAACCCGTAGGGTCTACACACTTAAGGTTCGGTGACGCTAGGGTTGTAGAGATATGTGTATGCGGAAACCTGAAAGTTGTTCGGAGTCCCGGATGAGATCACGGACGTCACGAGAGGTTCCGGAATGGTCCGGAGGTGAAGAATTATATATAGGAAGTCAAGTTTCGGCCACCGGGAAAGTTTCGGGGGTTACCGGTATTGTACCGGGACCACGGGAAGGGTCCCGGGGGTCCACCGGGTGGGGCCACCTATCCCGGAGGGCCCCGTGGGCTGAAGTGGGAAGGGAACCAGCCCCTAGTGGGCTGGGCGCCCCCCCATGGGCCTCCCCCCATGCGCCTAGGGTTGGGAACCCTAGGGTGGGGGGGCTTCCCACTTGCCTTGGGGGGCAAGGCACCCCCTTCCCCC
>NW_025228059.1:596316-596606 GCF_018294505.1 Triticum aestivum
AGGGGGGGAGGGAGGGCAGCAAGGTGACAGCCTTGGGCGCCTCCCTCCTCCCCTGCTACACCTCTCCGTCTCGCAGAAGCTCGGCGAAGCCCTGCCGAGACCCGCTACATCCACCACCACGCCGTTGTGCTGCTGGATCTCCATCAACCTCTCCTTCCCCCTTGCTGGATCAAGAAGGAGGAGACGTCGCTGCACCGTACGTGTGTTGAACGCGGAGGTGCCGTCCGTTCGGCACTCGGTCATCGGTGATTTGGATCACGGCGAGTACGACTCCGTCATCCACGTTCATT
>NW_025228059.1:596616-603582 GCF_018294505.1 Triticum aestivum
GGGGGGAGGGAGGGCAGCAACAAGACAGCCTTGGGCGCCTCCCTCCTCCCCTGCTACACCTCTCCGTCTCGCAGAAGCTCGGCGAAGCCCTGCCGAGACCCGCTACATCCACCACCACGCCGTCGTGCTGCTGGATCTCCATCAACCTCTCCTTCCCCCTTGCTGGATCAAGAAGGAGGAGACGTTGCTGCACCGTACGTGTGTTGAACGCGGAGGTGCCGTCCGTTCGGCACTCGGTCATCGGTGATTTGGATCACGGCGAGTACGACTCCGTCATCCACGTTCATTGGAACGCTTCCGCTCGCGATCTACAAGGTTATGTAGATGCACTCCTTTACCCTCGTTGCTAGTAGACTCCATAGATGCATCTTGGTGAGCGTAGGAAAATTTTAAAATTATGCTACGATTCCCAACAGTGGCATCATGAGCCAGGCCTATGCGTAGTTACTATGCACGAGTAGAACACAAAGCAGATGTGGGCGTTGAGTTTGCCAATTCTTCTTGCCGCTACTAGTCTTTTCTTGTTTCGGCGGCATTGTAGGATGAAGCGGCCTGGACCGACCTTACACGTACGCTTACGTGAGACAGGTTCCACCGATTGACATGCACTAGTTGCATAAGGTGGCTAGCGGGTGTCTGTCTCTCCTACTTTAGTCGGAACGGATTCGATATAAAGGGTCCTTATGAAGGGTAAATAGAAATTGGCAAATCACGTTGTGGTCATACGTAGGTAAGAAAACGTTCTTGCTAGAAACCTACAAACCACGTAAAAACTTGCAACAAAATTAGAGGACGTCTAACTTGTTTTTGCAGCAAGTGCTATGTGATGTGATATGGCCAGAAGATGTGATGAATGATATATGTGATGTATGAGATTGATCATATTCTTGTAATAGGAATCACGACTTGCATGTCGATGAGTATGACAACCGGCAGGAGCCATAGGAGTTGTCTTTATTATTTTGTATGACCTGCGTGTCATTGAATAACGCCATGTAATTTACTTTACTTTGTTGCTAAACGCGTTAGCCATAGAAGTAGAAGTAATCGTTGGCGTGACGACTTCATGAAGACACAATGATGGAGATCATGATGATGGAGATCATGGTGTCATGCCGGTGACGAAGATGATCATGGTGCCCCGAAGATGGAGATCAAAGGAGCATAATGATATTGGCCATATCATGTCACTATTTGATTGCATGTGATGTTTATCATGTTTTTGCATCTTATTTGCTTAGAACGACGGTAGTAAGTAAGATGATCCCTTATAATAATTTCAAGAAAGTGTTCACCCTAAATGTGCACCGTTGCGAAGGTTCGTTGTTTCGAAGCACCACGTGATGATCGGGTGTGATAGATTCTAACGTTCGAATACAACGGGTGTTGACGAGCCTAGCATGTACAGACATGGCCTCGGAACACACGCAATACACTTAGGTTGACTTGACGAGCCTAGCATGTACAGACATGGCCTCGGAACACGGAGGACCGAAAGGTCGAGCATGAGTCGTATAGAAGATACGATCAACATGGAGATGTTCACCGATCTTGACTAGTCCGTCTCACGTGATGATCGGACACGGCCTAGTTAAATTCGGATCATGTATCACTTAGATGACTAGAGGGATGTCTATCTGAGTGGGAGTTCATTAAATAATTTGATTTGATGAACTTAATTATCATGAACTTAGTCTAAAATCTTTACACTATGTCTTGTAGATCAAATGGCCAACGTTGTCCTCAATTTCAACGCGTTCCTAGAGAAAACCAAGCTGAAAGATGATGGCAGCAACTATACGGACTGGGTCCGGAACCTGAGGATCATCCTCATAGTAGCCAAGAAAGATTATGTCTTAGAAGCACCGCATGGTGAAGCACCAATCCCACAGAACCAAGACGTTATGAACGCTTGGCAGCAGCGTGCTGATGATTACTCCCTCGTTCAGTGCAGCATGCTTGACAGCTTAGAACCGGGTCTCCAAAAGCGTTTTGAGAAACATGGAGCATATGAGATGTTCGAGGAGCTGAAAATGGTTTTCCAAGCTCATGCCCGGGTCGAGAGATATGAAGTCTCCGACAAGTTCTTCAGCTGTAAAATGGAGGAGAATAGTTCTGTTAGTGAGCACATACTCAGAATGTCTGGGTTGCATAACCGCTTGTCTCAGCTGGGTGTCTATCTCCCGGATGACGCGGTCGCTGACAGAATCCTTCAATCGCTTCCACCAAGCTACAAGAGCTTTGTGATGAACTTCAATATGCAGGGGATGGAAAAGACCATTCCTGAGGTATATTCAATGCTGAAAGCAGCGGAGGTGGAGATCAGAAAAGAACATCAAGTGTTGATGGTGAATAAAACCACTAAGTTCAAGAAGGGCAAGGGTAAGAAGAACTTCAAGAAGGACGGCAAGGGAGTTGCCGCGCCCGGTAAGCCAGTTGCCGGGAAGAAGTCAAAGAATGGACCCAAGCCTGAAACTGAGTGCTTTTATTGCAAGGGAAGTGGTCACTGGAAGCGGAACTGCCCCAAATACTTAGCGGACAAGAAGGCCGGCAACACCAAAGGTATATGTGATATACATGTAATTGATGTGTACCTTACCAGTACTCGTAGTAGCTCCTGGGTATTTGATACCGGTGCGGTTGCTCATATTTGTAACTCAAAACAGGAACTACGGAATAAACGGAGACTGGCGAAGGACGAGGTGACGATGCGCGTCGGGAATGGTTCCAAGGTCGATTTGATCGCCGACGGCACGCTACCTCTGCATCTACCTACGGGATTAGTTTTAAACCTTAATAATTGTTATTTAGTGCCAGCTTTGAGCATGAACATTGTATCTGGATCTCGTTTAATTCGAGATGGCTACTCATTTAAATCCGAGAATAATGGTTGTTCTATTTATATGAGAGATATGTTTTATGGTCATGCCCCGCTGGTTAATGGTTTATTCTTGATGAATCTCGAACGTGATGTTACACATATTCATAGTGTGAATACCAAAAAATGTAAAGTTGATAACGATAGTCCCACATACTTGTGGCACTGCCGCCTTGGTCACATTGGTGTCAAGCGCATGAAGAAGCTCCATGCAGATGGAATTTTGGAGTCTCTTGATTACGAATCATTTGACACGTGCGAACCATGCCTCATGGGTAAGATGACCAAGACTCCGTTCTCCGGAACAATGGAGCGAGCAACCAACTTATTGGAAATCATACATACCGATGTGTGCGGTCCAATGAGTGTTGAGGCTCGCGGAGGATATCGTTATGTTCTCACTCTCACTGATGACTTAAGTAGATATGGGTATGTCTACCTAATGAAACACAAGTCTGAAACCTTTGAAAAGTTCAAGGAATTTCAGAGTGAGGTTGAGAATCAACGTGACAGGAAAATAAAATTCTTACGATCAGATCGTGGAGGAGAATATTTAAGTCACGAGTTTGGTACACACTTAAGGAAATGTGGAATAGTTTCACAACTCACGCCGCCTGGAACACCTCAGAGAAACGGTGTGTCCGAACGTTGTAATCGCACTCTATTGGATATGGTGTGATCTATGATGTCTCTTACCGATTTACCGCTCTCATTTTGGGGCTATGCTTTAGAGACTGCCGCATTCACTTTAAATAGGGCTCCGTCGAAATCCGTTGAGACGACACCGTATGAATTATGGTTTGGGAAGAAACCTAAGCTGTCGTTTCTAAAAGTTTGGGGATGCGATGCTTATGTCAAGAAACTTCAACCTGAAAAGCTCGAACCCAAGTCGGAAAAATGCGTCTTCATAGGATACCCTAAGGAAACTATTGGGTATACCTTCTACCTCAGATCCGAAGGCAAGATCTTCGTTGCCAAGAACGGGTCCTTTCTGGAGAAGGAGTTTCTCTCGAAAGAATTGAGTGGGAGGAAAGTGGAACTTCATGAGGTGATAGTCACCCCTTCCGAACCGGAAAGTAGCGCAGCGCGGGAAAATGTTCCTGTGGTGCCTACACCGACTGGGGAGGAAGTTAATGATGATGATCATGAAGCTTCAGATCAAGTTACTGAACTTCGTAGGTCCGCAAGGACACGTTCCGCACCAGAGTGGTACGGCAACCCTGTCCTGGAAATCATGTTGTTAGACAACGGTGAACCTTCGAACTATGAAGAAGCGATGGCGGGCCCGGATTCCGACAAATGGCTAGAAGCCATGAAATCCGAGATAGGATCCATGTATGAAAACGAAGTATGGACTTTGACTGACTTGCCCGATGATCGGCGAGCCATAGAAAACAAATGGATCTTTAAGAAGAAGACGGACGCGAATGGTAATGTGACCATCTATAAGGCTCGACTTGTCGCTAAGGGTTATCGACAAGTTCAAGGGGTTGACTACGATGAGACTTTCTCACCCGTAGCGAAGCTGAAGTCCGTCCGAATCATGTTAGCAATTGCCGCATACTATGATTATGAGATATGGAAGATGGACGTCAAAACGGCATTCCTTAACGGCTTCCTTAAGGAAGAGTTGTATATGATGCAGCCGGAAGGTTTTGTCGATCCTAAGAATGCTAACAAAGTATGCAAGCTCCAGCGCTCAATCTATGGGCTGGTGCAAGCATCTCGGAGTTGGAACATTCGCTTTGATGAGATGATCAAAGTGTTTGGGTTTACACAGACTTATGGAGAAGCATGTGTTTACAAGAAAGTGAGTGGGAGCTCTGTAGCATTTCTCATATTATATGTGGATGACATACTATTGATGGGAAATGATATAGAATTCTTGGAAAGTATAAAGGCCTATTTGAATAAGTGTTTTTCAATGAAGGACCTTGGAGAAGCTGCTTATATATTAGGCATCAAGATCTATAGAGATAGATCAAGACGCCTCATTGGTCTTTCACAGAGTACATACCTTGACAAGATATTGAAGAAGTTCAATATCGATCAGTCCAAGAAGGGGTTCTTGCCTGTATTGCAAGGTGTGCAGTTGAGCACGGCTCAATGCCCGACCACGGCAGAAGATAGAGAAAAGATGAGTGTCATCCCCTATGCCTCGGCCATAGGGTCTATTATGTATGCCATGCTGTGTACCAGACCTGATGTAAACCTTGCCGTGAGTTTGGTAGGAAGGTACCAAAGTAATCCCGGCATGGAACACTGGACAGCGGTCAAGAATATCCTGAAGTACCTGAAGAGGACTAAGGATATGTTTCTCATTTATGGAGGTGACGAAGAGCTCGTCGTAAAGGGTTACGTCGATGCTAGCTTCGACACAGATCTGGATGACTCGAAGTCACAAACCGGATACGTGTATATTTTGAATGGAGGAGCAGTAAGCTGGTGCAGTTGCAAGCAAAGCGTCGTGGCGGGTTCTACATGTGAAGCGGAGTACATGGAAGCCTCGGAGGTAGCACAGGAAGCAGTCTGGATGAAGGAGTTCATTACCGACCTAGGGGTGATTCCCAATGCGTCGGGCCCGATGACTCTCTTCTGTGACAACACTGGAGCTATTGCCCTTGCGAAGGAGCCCAGGTTTCACAGGAAGACCAGGCATATCAAGCGTCGCTTCAACTCCATTCGTGAAAATGTTCAAAATGGAGACATAGATATTTGTAAAGTACATACGGACCTGAATGTAGCAGATCCGTTGACTAAACCTCTCCCTAGAGCAAAACATGATCAACACCAGGACGCAATGGGTGTTCGATTCATCACAATGTAACTAGATTATTGACTCTAGTGCAAGTGGGAGACTGTTGGAAATATGCCCTAGAGGCAATAATAAATGGTTATTATTATATTTCTTTGTTCATGGTAATTGTCTATTATTCATGCTATAATTGTATTGTCCGGAAATCGTAATACATGTGTGAATACATAGACCACAACGTGTCCCTAGTAAGCCTCTAGTTGACTAGCTCATTGATCAACAGATAGTCATGGTTTCCTGACTATGGACATTGGATGTCGTTGATAACGGGATCACATCATTAGGAGAATGATGTGATGGACAAGACCCAATCCTAAGCATAGCATAAAAGATCGTGTAGTTTCGTTTGCTAGAGCTTTTCCAATGTCAAGTATCTTTTCCTTAGACCATGAGATCGTGCAACTCCCGGATACCGTAGGAGTGCTTTGGGTGTGCCAAACATCACAACGTAACAGGGTGACTATAAAGGTGCACTACGGGTATCTCCGAAAATGTCTGTTGGGTTGGCACGGATCGAGACTGGGATTTGTCACTCCGTGTGACGGAGAGGTATCTCTGGGCCCACTCGGTAGTGCATCATCATAATGAGCTCTATGTTACTAAGCCGTTAGTCACGGGATCATGCATTGCGGTACGAGTAAAGAGACTTGCCGGTAACGAGATTGAACAAGGTATTGGGATACCGACGATCGAATCTCGGGCAAGTAACATACCGATTGACAAAGGGAATTGCATACGGGATTGATTGAATCCTCGACACCGTGGTTCATCCGATGAGATCATCGTGGAACATGTGGGAGCCAACATGGGTATCCAGATCCCGCTGTTGGTTATTGACCGGAGAGGCGTCTCGGTCATGTCTGCATGTCTCCCGAACCCGTAGGGTCTACACACTCAAGGTTCGGTGACGCTAGGGTTGTAGAGATATGTGTATGCGGAAACCCGAAAGTTGTTCGGAGTCCCAGATGAGATCCCGGATGTCACGAGAGGTTCCGGAATGGTCCGGAGGTGAAGAATTATATATAGGAAGTCAAGTTTCGGCCACCGGGAAAGTTTCGGGGGTTACCGGTATTGTATCAGGACCACCGGAAGGGTCCCGGGGGTCCACCGGGTGGGGCCACCTATCCCGGAGGGCCCCGTGGGCTGAAGTGGGAAGGGAACCAGCCCCTAGTGGGCTGGGCGCCCCCCCATGGGCCTCCCCCCATGCGCCTAGGGTTGGGAACCCTAGGGTGGGGGGGCTTCCCACTTGCCTTGGGGGGCAAGGCACCCCCTT
>NW_025228059.1:604001-634356 GCF_018294505.1 Triticum aestivum
AGGGGGGGAGGGAGGGCAGCAAGGTGACAGCCTTGGGCGCCTCCCTCCTCCCCTGCTACACCTCTCCGTCTCGCAGAAGCTCGGCGAAGCCCTGCCGAGACCCGCTACATCCACCACCACGCCGTTGTGCTGCTGGATCTCCATCAACCTCTCCTTCCCCCTTGCTGGATCAAGAAGGAGGAGACGTCGCTGCACCGTACGTGTGTTGAACGCGGAGGTGCCGTCCGTTCGGCACTCGGTCATCGGTGATTTGGATCACGGCGAGTACGACTCCGTCATCCACGTTCATTCGAACGCTTCCGCTCGCGATCTACAAGGGTATGTAGATGCACACCTTTCCCCTCGTTGCTAGTAGACTCCATAGATGCATCTTGGTGAGCGTAGGAAAATTTTAAAATTATGCTACGATTCCCAACAGTCTGCTTCTGCTTCAGCTTTCCTTTCCATTCGTCATGCCTTCACCTGGCTACAGGATGTGCTCTTTCGCTTTCTCTCCCTTCTAGTATCATATTGCCTTGTTGTCGGTTTACTTCATCCTTGGTTCTCCGGTCCCCTTTGATAGTGCAAGCTCTTCCCCCTCTGGTTTCTCAGATGACCGATGACTTGGGACCCTTCTCCATTCCCTATTTGTATGTTCGTCCCTCGTCATAGATGAGAATGCTCTGATAAGGCCCTCATAGTCATATGCACATCACCACAAATAATATTTCAAATTATCTGATAAGATAGGCTGTTTGGTGTTTGTCGCTAAGGCCATTGATCATGAGGATTGAAGAAGATGTGTTTCATAGAATCGCCAGCTAAAGGGTGGCCCGAGAAGATTTCCCATCTCGGTAAGGAGAACCTGTTGAAAACCAATCTGGGAGGATCGAGAGACTCGAGATGGGCAAGTAGGATGTGGTCCCACGAGGCCAAGGTGCGCGCACCCGCTGACTGTAATGCGGACCATGTAACCCTGACTTGACCATATATACAAGGCAAGCAGGAGAGACCTCTAGGACTTGGTTTTCTCACCAACCACCTCCTTCCACCTCTTTGTTGCCAGCCTGAGATCTTGTAACGCAAGTAACAAAGCTCCTCGGCGATCTCCTTGATCGTCGGCAAGCAATTGAGCAATTGAAATATCAAAGGCATGAGTAGGGTCTTACCTCGTCTCGGAGGGCCCTAACCTGGGTAAAATCCCTGTCCAATGCCTCACCATCTCAATCTGCTTCTCGCACGTCCCATCAAACAAATTCGTCATCGTTTGATGACAATGCCTGTATGGAACACAGTCAGTTGGCGCACCAGATAGGGGCTGCGCGCGCGGATCTAGCTAATCGAGTCAAGATGGCTTCCTCAACCAAGATCAACAGCTTTGCGGCGAGCCGGGACCTCACCCTCGGCACCCTCTTCTTCGCCTCGAAGAAGGCAGAGGCCTAGATCCTCGCCACCTCTTTCGTTAATGGGTAGGCCTTCCCCTCCGTCGTTGACAACTCCAGCGAGTTACGCGCCAGGGACTTCGACCCACGCCACACGATGGCGCCCAAGAGGGCGTCCCAAGACACGAGAAGCTCCACCAAATCCGTGTACAACCAAACGAGGTTGTCGCTTAGCAGGCGGCGATCTCAGAAGCGTGGGCACAATTCGTAACGACAAACTCCAAGATCAAGCGCCCAAAGGGCTTCCAGTCATTTGGTTCTGTTGCCCATCGCCCACCGCCCGGAGGTCTTGGCTAAGTCCAGATCCAACCAACCTGGGTGCATGCGAAAGCTCGACCTCATCCCTGTACCCCGAGATCAAGAAGCGGGCGGGCGGTCGCCGGCCGAAACAACACGCGTCCTGAAGGCAGGAGGACCGAGATTCGGCTGGCTTGGGAGCACAAGGGCAATGATCCTCTTCCTCAAGATGACGATGAACCCCCCAGGGGTCGGGACCAAAGGCCTTCGACCCTCACATTCGAAACGCCATATTCTCTTCGCTATTTCCGGTTTGTGGGATCAACAAGTATGATGTCCAAACCTGGCCGGACACCTGGCTCGCTGATTATCACACCGCGTGCGTCATTGCTGGCCAAGGCAACTACATGGCCGGAAGGGACTCCCCTGCACCTAGCAGTGTTTTTGCATGCTTGGTTCACCAGCCTCCCAGCAGGATACATCCCGAACTGGAAGGACCTCGAGAAGCTCTTCAATAAAAATTTCCAAGGCACCTACAATAGGTCAGGTAATTCATGGAACCTTTAGCTCTGCTCCGCGTCCCTGAGAGACATCAAGCACTTGACTTGAGTCAAGAACTCGATTGTTGAGGTACGATGCAGAGGTCGTCTCAACCTTCTGCACTGGCCTCCGGTGCCCAAGATTAACCAACAAGATTGGACGCAAGTCCCCCTGGACAGTGCGGGAGCTCTTCGACCTAGCCAACAAGTACACCACCAGGGAAGAGGCAGTCCTCAAGAAGTGTCTTTGATCAAGAGATTCGGGACGAGCAAGTAGCTAGGATGTGGTCCGATGAGGCCAAGGAGTGCGCACCCGTCGACTGTAACGCGAACCATATGTAACCCTGACTTGACCATATATGCAAGGCAAGCAGGAGAGACCTCTAGGACTAGATTTTCTCACCGACCACCTCCTTCCACCTCTTCGTTGCCAGGCTGAGATCTTGTAACACAAGAAACAAAGCTCCTCGGCGATCTCCTTGATCGTCGGCAAGCAATCGAGCAATCCAAATATCAAAGGCATGAGTAGGGTCTTGCTTCCTCTCGGAGGGCCCAAACCTAGGTAAAATCCATGTTCCGTGCCTTACAATCTCGATTTGCCGCTCGCACGTCCCATCTAACAAATATGTCGTCGTCCGATGGCTCTACCGGTACAGAACACAGACAGTTGACGTGCCAAGTAGGGGTTGTGCGCGCAGATCTAGCTAATCGGTTCAAGATGTCTTCCTTAACCAAGATTGACAACTTTGCGGCGAGCCAGGATCTCACCGTCGGCATCCTTCGCTTCGCCTCCTCGCCACCCCTTTCACTAAGGGGCAGGCCTTCCGCTTCGGGGTCCATACTTGTCGCCGACAACTCTGGCGAGTTACGTGGCAGAGACTTAGACCTACGCCAAGCGACCATGCCCAAGCCGCCTCCCTTGCCCTTTGCAGGTTAGAACTCCTGCCCTGCAAATGCGATGAGCTCTCAGCCACGCATCTCAAGCCTCGATCCATGCGTCAGCAAACCATGACATCCTGGCGACCTCCATCACGGAGTAAAGTTTTTAAGGCATGCAACTTGAGATGATGTGCCTTTGCCTTTCCGCCAAGCGGGAGGAGCTCGAACGCCAGAAGAATGACCTCGTCACGCAGCGCAACGAATGCATCCAAGAGCTGCGTTGTCGTGCCCGCGAGGTGAACGATGAGTTGAGCCTCCCAAAGAAGAAAGGGGTCCTCGTGATCCCTTCTCGGGTCCAGAACCTCGTCGCGACCACTATGGTGGCTAACGCGATCGAAATCCTAGAGGGCGCCCCTGGACATGCGATGCTCCACCAAATTTGGTTACAGCTCAAGGACGTTGCCGCTCAGCGTGCATCGATCTCAGAAGCGTGGGCACAATCGATAACAACGAGCTCCAAGACAAAGCGCTCAAAGGGCTCCCAGGCCTTTGGCTTCATCGCCCACCGCACGGAGGTCTCGCCTAAGTCCAAATCCAACCAACCTGGTCAGACGCAAAAGCTCGACCTCATTCCGCTACCCGAGATCAAGAAGAAGCAGGCGGGTGGCTGGCCCCCGACCGGGATAACAAGCTTCCTCAAGGCAGGAGGATTAAGATCGGCTGGCTTGGGAGCGCAAGGGTAATGATCCTCTTCTAAAAGATCAGGACGCAACCTACTTAGGACTGAAGGCCTTTAACCCTTGCATCTGAGACGCCAAATTCTCTTCGCGTTTTTTGGTGTATGATATCGAAACCCGACCGGACAACTAGCTCGTTGATTATCACACTGCGTGCGTCATCGCCTGCCCGGGCGACTACATGGCTGCAAGGCACCCCCTGCACCTAGCAGAGTCTGCGTGTGCTTGGTTCACTAGGTTCTCATCGTGATGCATCCAAAACTGGAAGGACCTCAAGAAGCTCTGCGATGAAAACTTCCAAGGCACCCACAACAGGCCTCAGAACTCTGGTCCTTCAGCTTCGCTCTGCGTCTAGTGCGAGGCCGAGACCCGCAGAGACTACACCAAATGCTTTACACGAGTCAAGAACTCGCTCGTTGAGGTACACGATGCAGATGTTGTCTCGAATTTTTGCATTGGCCTCTGATGCTCGGGATTAACTCAAAAGATGGGACGCAAATCCCCCCAGATAGCACGATCACTCTTCAACCTAGCCAACAAGTACTTTACCGGGGAAGAGGCCGTCCTCAACAAGCAAATGTACAGCAAAGGTAAGGGGGGAGAAGTTCCGGAGTCGACCAAGGCAAGGACTTTGAGGGGTCACCTCGAGCCAGGGCGCACCCGAGCCAGTGAGCAAGAACAACTATCGCAAGCGCAGGAGCAAGGATGAGGGCAACCCGGTTGCTGCTCCTGAGCCCGCGTCGGGGCGCCAACCCTCTTCGTCCCCATAACCATTGACGAGATTATGGACAAGCCTCGCGTCTTCCACGGGCATCACAATGTTGAAGTGTATATGTGGTTTGCCTAGCCCTTTCCATCAGTTCAGACTTTTAAGTTGGTTGCATTGCCTAGGTTAACATAACGCACAAGATCGGGAATTGTACCTTCTGCAACAAGATGGTGGAGTTATCATATATTCATCACAAAACTGCTTTCAACACATATTATACCTTTTTATATTTCATATCATATTATCATTAAAAGTACAGGTTATAGTTTTGTTCTTTATTTTTGTTGTACGTGCCTACATGCATGCCTTTGTATTATGCACATGGCCCTAAGATAACACAAATGATCAACTTTACAAAGATTTACAATAAGCTCAATGTACCCGCCAACGGAGAGGCCAAGAGAAGAGAGAAAAAAGAAACATGACCATCCTTAGCAAATGGCATACGACCAAGTGAGAAGATGCCACCAACTACAAACCGCCATGCCAAAGGCCTAGCCTTGTCCGTCCTCCAACCATGAATGGCAAGGAGGTGAGACTCGATGCCTTAAGGTCATGTCACAACCATTGGCTGACGCCTCCATAGCAAAACAACGACTCTGTGACAACTTGGTTCAATTTACCGCCCACCTATGGGCCTAAGAGGAGTTGGCGAGTGGATGGTAGGGCCCGGCTGAAACAGATGAAGACACATAGTTTA
This sequence comes from Triticum aestivum, assembly GCF_018294505.1. Taxonomy (NCBI): domain Eukaryota; kingdom Viridiplantae; phylum Streptophyta; class Magnoliopsida; order Poales; family Poaceae; genus Triticum; species Triticum aestivum. The sequence continues at coordinate 609,284 of NW_025228059.1, forward strand.
GGAAGGGCTTGCAACAATGCACATTGCACCTCGAAGGCCCACGACAGAGTGATGCGTTGCCGTCAAGACTCGTCGATGAGACTGGGAGGCCAACATCTCCATGGGCAACCTAAGGTAGCGCCTGGTCCGACGAACTAGACCTAGGGGCTAGGGTTTTCCTCATTGTTGGAGGATAGAAGGACTGGTCAGGACCATGACAACGCCTCCATGGAGGTAACAACACCCGCAGATGTCACCATGGTCAGCAACGGCCATTGGCAGAAGGTGATTTTGCCCCTGCCCCATGACAACCGTAGTAGGGCAAGACTTGAGATGGGAAGCAGGTGGGCAGACAGGACCACCGCCGTAGAGAGGGAAGCTGCTCATCATCGCATTTAATAAAGGGCAGCATGGGCGAGGCGAATGTAGTGCCAAGGCCGCCGGTGGGGCAACCACGACTTGCCAGCCATTGCTGGGAAACATGCCGGGAAGACTGATGTTGCCGTCCTTGGGACGCCCACCTGCCTCGCGCCACCACCGGTCATTGTCCCCTCCACTTCCAGTATCCGATGGGGCACAACCAAGTCATTGCGTCACTGCTCACTCATAGCGCCGCCACTCACCGCACCAAATTTGGGGATTGCCGCCTCGAAAAACCTTAGCTCACTGGGACTACTGACCACAGGGAGAGGCCCCGCCACCGTTGTCCGACATGCCGGCTTAGCCCAGTGGCTTCCTCCAGTGATAATGCATAGAAGTATGAGGGAGGATAGGCGAGAGCAACGCGGGGGCTGAGAGAAGAGTCCCAAACCTTACAATTCTGCCTTAGAGACGATCAAGATATGAAGGTTTTGTTCTCTATGAGGTGCACAGGTTTTATAAAAACATAAATTGGACTTGTATTTTCTGATAATTCTTCATAGATGTCCATGGGGTAGAAACCTGATGTTTCTGTTTTCTACTCCATAGGACCCTGATATGCGCATGATAACAAATGATATTTAACAGGTGCAAACGATTTTCCCTTAGCCCATAGAACTGGTGAATGGCACTCATGAGATCATCTTTGATGGTGTTCCAACACTTCTTGAAGAATTCGGCAGTGAAGCCATCAGACCTTGGCGCTTTGTCCGCCGGCATTCCCGAAATGGCAGCTCTGATCTTCTCCTGTAAGAAAGGGCTATCCAACCCAGAGAGATCAAAAGTGGGCACACCCAGAGAGTTCTAGTAAAGCGAGCATGCGGTGGGTTTCACAGTATCAAAGAGTTCTTGAAGTGATGCAGTAGCAACCGCTGCTTATCCTCTTGTAATGTGAAGTTGCTGTCCATGGTTTGCATCACTGGGATGAAGTTTTTGCATCTCCTCCCATTTGCTCTGATATGAAACAGTTTGGAATTTGCATTGCCATGCTTTAACCAAGCTAAACGAGATCGCTGGCGAATCCGTATTCTATCCACCGCTGCCAGTCCCAGCACCTTGTGTCTTGGGTGTTGTTGCAGCTCTTGGAAACCTCGAAGGCACAACCAGTACTGCTCGAATCTGAAACCTTTGAATTTTCTGGGGTTCACTTGGCCAGTCAGGACGAATGCACAATGATCAGACATTGAAGAGGTGACCGCTGTCAGATGACATTGAGGGAACAAAACATTCCAGTCCGGTGAGCAGAAGGCGTGATCTATTTTGATCCAGGTTTGCTGCTGGCAAGTGCTAGCCCAGGTGTATCGGCAACCATGCACGCGCAGCTCCGCTAACTCCAAAAAGTTGATGGCTAATCTGAATGCATTGAGTAATCTTCGATTGATCTTCGGATTACTCTTGTCGGCGGCACCGTACATCAGGTTAAAGTCGCCGATCAAAAGCCATTGCGGCAGGATAGAGGCTTTGATGGTCTTCAATTCAACTATGAACAACAGCTTATCCTGCTCCGACTGTGGACCATAGACGGTTATTAGGCTCCACTGTTTAGTGCATTGAGACATTGACAGTGATCGAATTTTCAGTGAAGGAGTGGCTCTGAATGGTGAAGAAGTCTTGAGAAATCGCCAAAATCAAGCCGTCCCTCGTTCCATCAGCAGGCAGGAATCTGAAGTTGTCACAGAACGCATTGCCCAACGTTTCAGCCACAATACTACGATCGGCGGCTGCCAAGTTGGACTTTCGCAAGATACAATGGAGGCTCTTCTTTGGCTGACTATATCACGCACAACTTTCCTCCTAGCTAGATTATTCAAACCTCTCACATTCCAATTGAAAATGGTACAATTGCAGTTATCCATAAAAAACTAAGGAAGCTCGGATGAACATGACAGACAGCAGCCACTAGGTAGCAGACATGCAAACTAACAAACATAACACAACGCACATCACTCTCCTTCCTAAATCAGAAGATGCCTCAAAGCTCAAGCACTTTCGGCCCATAAGTCTTATGCACTCTGTCCAAAATTATCTGCAAGGCTCTGGCTAATAGGCTCGCACCTCACCTTCAAAAAATCATACCGCATTCCCAAAGTGTTTTCACCAAGCAGCGTAATATCGAAGGCAACTTCCTGTATGTCTGTAATGCTATTTCTTCTTAATTGAATATTGCTGAAGCCTTTGACTCGCTCTCTTGGACCTATCTTCTTGACATGCTCAGGCACATGGGCTTTGATAACCACTGGCGCAATATGCTCTCCCTGATCTGGAAAGGGGTTATTCCCGGTTCAAAAAAAAAAGAGATGGTTTGGGCATATTCCGCGCAGACCTCCAGAAGCTCAAGTGCATAGCGGACGGCTAAATCATGCGGAGAATATCAAGAGAGGTCAGGGTAGACCGAATTTGACATGGGAGGAATCCTTTCAGAGAGACCTGAACGATTGGAGTATCACCAAAGAACTAGCTATGGACAGGGGTGTTGGAAATATGCCCTAGAGGCAACAATAAAATGGTTATTATTATATTTCCTTGTTCATGATAATTGTCTATTGTTCATGCTACAATTGTGTTATCCGGAAATCGTAATACATGTGTGAATACATAGAACACAACATGTCCCTAGTGAGCCTCTAGTTGACTAGCTCGTTGATCAACAGATAGTCATGGTTTCCTGACTATGGACATTGGATGTCATTGATAATGGGATCACATCATTAGGAGAATGATGTGATGGACAAGACCCAGTCCTAAGCATAGCACAAGATCGTGTAGTTCGTTTGCTAGAGCTTTTCCAAATGTCGAGTATCATTTCCTTAGACCACGAGATTGTGCAACTCCCGGATACCATAGGAGTGCTTTGGGTGTGCCAAACGTCACAACGTAACTGGGTGGCTATAAAGGTGCACTACGGGTATCTCCGAAAGTGTCTGTTGGGTTGGCACGAATCGAGACTGGGATTTGTCACTCCGTATGATGGAGAGGTATCTCTGGGCCCACTCGGTAATGCATCATCATAATGAGCTTGATGTGACCAAGTGTTTGGTCACGGGATCATGCATTACGGGACGAGTAAAGTGACTTGCCGGTAACGAGATTGAACAAGGTATTGGGATACCGACGATCGAATCTCCGGCGAGTAACGTACCGATTGACAAAGGGAATTGCATACGGGATTGATTGAATCCTCGACATCGTGGTTCATCCGATGAGATCATCGTGGAACATGTGGGAGCCAACATGGGTATCCAGATCCCGCTGTTGGTTATTGACCGGAGAGTCGTCTCGGTCATGTCTGCATGTCTCCCGAACCCGTAGGGTCTACACACTTAAGGTTCGGTGACGCTAGAGTTGTAGAGATATTAGTATGCGGTTAACCGAAAGTTGTTCGGAGTCCCGGATGAGATCCCGGACGTCACGAGTAGTTCCGGAATGGTCCGGTGGTAAAGATTTATATATGGGAAGTCCTATTTTGGCCACCGGAAAATGTTCGGGATTTTTGGTATTGTACCGGGAAGGTTCTAGAAGGTTCCGAAGTGGGGCCCACCTACATGGGGGGGCCCACATGAACGTGGGTAGTGGGGGCAAGGCCTCACACCCCTGGTCAAGGCGCACCAAGATCCCACCTTAGAAGGAATAAGATCATATCCCAAAGGGATAAGATCAAGATCCCTAAAAAAGGGGGATAACAATCGGTGGGGAAGGGAAATGATGGGATTTCTTTCCCCCACCTTTGCCAACGCCCCAATGGACTTGGAGGGCAAGAAACCAGCCCCCTCCACCCCTATATATAGTGGGGAGGCGCATGGGAGCAGCACGCAAGCCCCTGGCACCTCCCTCTCCCTCCCGTGACACCTCTCCCTCTCGCTAAGCTTGGCGAAGCCCTGCCGAGATCCCCGCTGCTTCCACCACCACGCCGTCGTGCTGCTGGATCTCCATCAACCTCTCCCTCCCCTTGCTGGATCAAGAAGGACGAGACGTCTTCCCCAACCGTACGTGTGTTGAACGCGGAGGTGCCGTCCGTTCGGCGCTCGGTCATCGGTGATTTGGATCACGACGAGTATGACTCCATCAACCCCGTTCACTTGAACGCTTCCGCTCGCGATCTACAAGGGTATGTAGATGCACTCTTTTCCCTCTCGTTGCTAGAAGACTCCATAGATTGTTCTTGGTGATGCGTAGAAATTTTTTAATTTCTGCAACGATCTCCAACAGTGGCATCATGAGCTAGGTCTATGCGTAGTTTCTATGCACGAGTAGAACACGAACTTGTTGTGGGCGTAGATGTTGTCAATTTTCTTGCCACTACTAGTCTTATCTTGTTTCGGCGGCATCGTGGGATGAAGTGGCCCGGACCGACCTTACACGTACGCTTACGTGAGACAGGTTCCACCGACTGACATGCACTAGTTGCATAAGGTGGCTAGCGGGTGTCTGTCTCTCCCACTTTAGTCGGATCGGATTCGATGAAAAGGGTCCTTATGAAGGGTAAATAGAAGTTGGCATATCACGTTGTGGTTTTACGTAGGTAAGAAACGTTCTTGCTAGAAACCTATAGAAGCCACGTAAAAACATGCAACAACAATTAGAGGACGGCTAACTTGTTTTTGCAGCATATGCCTTGTGATGTGATATGGCCAAAAGGATGTGATGAATGAAATATATGTGATGTATGAGATTGATCATGTTCTTGTAAAAGGAATCACGACTTGCATGTCGATGAGTATGACAACCGGCAGGAGCCATAGGAGTTGTCTTTATTTTTTGTATGACCTGCGTGTCATTGAATAACGCCATGTAAATTAGTTTACTTTATTGCTAAACACGTTAGCCATAGAAGTAGATGTAATCGTTGGCGTGACAACTTCATGAAGACACGATGATGGAGATCATGATGATGGAGATTATGGTGTCATGCTGGTGACGAAGATGATCATGGCGCCCCGAAGATGGAGATCAAAGGAGCAATATGATACTGGCCATATCATGTCACTATTTGATTGCATGTGATGTTTATCATGTTTTACATCTTATTTGCTTAGAACGACGGTAGCTTAAATAATATGATCCCTCGCAATAATTTCAAGAAAGTGTTCCCCCTAACTGTGCACCGTTGCGAAGGTTCGTTGTTTCGAAGCACCACATGATGATCGGGTGAGATAGATTCTAACGTTCGAATACAACGGGTGTAAGCTAGATTTACACACGCAATACACTTAGGTTGACTTGACAAGCCTAGCATGTACAGACATGGCCTCGGAACACGGAAGACCGAAAGGTCGAGCATGAGTCGTATAGAAGATACGATCAACATGAAGATGTTCACCGATGTTGACTAGCCCGTCTCACGTGATGATCGGACACGGCCTAGTTGACTCGGATCATGTTTCACTTAGATGACTAGAGGGATGTCTATCTGAGTGGGAGTTCATTGAATAATTTGATTAGATGAACTTAATTATCGTGAACTTAGTCTAAAATCTTTACAATATGTCTTGTAGATCAAATGGCCCACGCTAATGTTGCCCTCAACTTCAACGCGTTCCTATAGAAAACCAAGCTGAAAGATGATGCCAGCAACTATACGGACTGGGTCCGGAACCTGAGGATCATCCTCATAGCTGCCAAGAAACATTATGTCCTAGAAGCACCGCTAGGTGACGCACCCATCCCAGAGGACCAAGACGTTATGAACGCTTGGCAGCAGTGTGCTGATGATTACTCCCTCGTTCAGTGCGGCATGCTTTACAGCTTAGAACCGGGGCTCCAAAAGCGTTTTGAGCAACACGGAGCATATGAGATGTTCGAAGAGCTGAAAATGGTTTTCCAAGCTCATGCCCGGGTCGAGAGATATGAAGTCTCCGACAAGTTCTTCAGTTGTAAGATGGAGGAAAATAGTTCTGTCAGTGAGCACATACTCAAAATGTCTGGGTTACACAACCGCTTGATTCAGCTGGGAGTTAATTTCCCGGATGACGCGGTCATTGACAGAATCCTTCAGTCGCTTCCACCGAGCTACAAGAGCTTTGTGATGAACTTCAATATGCAGGGGATGGAAAAGACCATTCTTAAGGTATATTCAATGCTGAAATCAGCGGAGGTAGAGATCAAAAAGGAACATCAAGTGTTGATGGTGAATAAAATCACTAAGTTCAAGAAAGGCAAGTGTAAGAAGAACTTCAAGAAGGACGGCAAGGGAGTTGCCGCGCCCGGTAAGCCAGTTGCCGGGAAGAAGCCAAAGAATGGACCCAAGCCTGACACTGAGTGCTTTTATTGCAAGGGAAGTGGTCACTGGAAGCGGAACTGCCCCAAGTACTTAGCGGACAAGAAGGCCGGCAACACCAAAGGTATATGTGATATACATGTTATTGATGTGTACCTTACCAGCACTCGTAGTAGCTCCTGGGTATTTGATACCGGTGCGGTTGCTCATATTTGTAACTCAAAGCAGGAGCTGCGGAATAAACAGAGACTGGCAAAGGACGAGGTGACGATGCGTGTCGGGAATGGTTCCAAGGTCGATGTGATCGCCGTCAGCACGCTACCTCTACATTTACCTACGGGATTAGTTTTAAACCTCAATAATTCTTATTTAGTGCCAGCTTTGAGCATGAACATTGTATCAGGATCTCGTTTAATTCGAGATGGCTACTCATTTAAATCTGACAATAATGGTTGTTCTATTTATATGAGAATACGTTTTATGGTCATGCCCCGCTGGTTAATGGTTTATTCTTAATGAATCTCGAACGTAGTGTTACACATATTCATAGTGTGAATACCAAAAGATGTAAGGTTGATAATGATAGTCACACATACTTGTGGCATTGCCGTCTTGGTCACATTGGTGTCAAACGCATGGAGAAGCTCCATGCAGATGGACTTTTGGAGTCTCTTGATTACGAATCATTTGACACGTGCGAACCATGCCTCATGGGTAAGATGACCAAGACTCCGTTCTCCGGAACAATGGAGCGAGCAACCAACTTATTGGAAATCATACATACTGATGTGTGCGGTCCAATGAGTGTTGAGGCTCGCGGTGGCTATCGTTATGTTCTCACTCTCACTGATGACTTGAGTAGATATGGGTATGTCTACCTAATGAAGCACAAGTCTGAGACCTTTGAAAAGTTCAAGGAATTTCAGAGTGAGGTTGAGAATCAACGTGACAGGAAAATAAAGTTCTTACGATCATATCGTGGAGGGGAATATTTGAGTCACGAATTTGGCACACACTTAAGGAAATGTGGAATAGTTTCACAACTCACGCCGCCTGGAACACCTCAGCGAAATGGTGTGTCCGAACGTCGTAATCGCACTCTATTGGATATGGTGCGATCTATGGTGTCTCTTACCGATCTACCGCTCTCATTTTGGGGCTATGCTTTAGAGACTGCCGCATTCACTTTAAATAGGGCTCCGTCGAAATCCGTTGAGACGACACCGTATGAATTATGGTTTGGGAAGAAACCTAAGCTGTCATTTCTAAAAGTTTGGGGATGCGATGCTTATGTCAAGAAACTTCAACCTGAAAAGCTCGAACCCAAGTCGGAAAAATGCGTCTTCATAGGATACCCTAAGGAAACCATTGGGTATACCTTCTACCTCAGATCCGAAGGCAAGATCTTTGTTGCCAAGAACGGGTCCTTTCTGGAGAAAGAGTTTCTCTTGAAAGAAGTAAGTGGGAGGAAAGTGGAACTTGATGAAGTACTACCTCTTGAACCGGAAAGTAGCACAGCTCAGGAAGATGTTCCTGTGGTGCCTGCACCGACTAGAGAGGAAGTTAATGATGATGATGATCAAGGTACTTCGGATCAAGCTCCTACTGAACTTCGTAGGTCCACAAGGACACGTTCCGCGCCAGAGTGGTACGGCAACCCTGTCTTGGAAATCATGTTGTTAGACAACGATGAACCTTCGAACTATGAAGAAGCAATGGCGGGCCCAGATTCCGACAAATGGCTTGAAGCCATGCAACCCGAGATAGGATCCATGTATGAAAACAAAGTGTGGACTTTGATAGACTTGCCCGATGATCGGCGAGCGATAGAAAACAAATGGATCTTTAAGAAGAAGACAGACGCGGATGGTAATGTTACCATCTATAAAGCTCGACTTGTCGCTAAGGGTTATCGACAAGTTCAAGGGGTTGACTACGATGAGACTTTCTCACCCGTAGCGAAGCTTAAGTCCGTCCGAATCATGTTAGAAATTGCCGCATACTATGATTATGAGATATGGAAAATGGACGTCAAAACGGCATTCCTTAACGGCTTTCTTAAGGAAGAATTGTATATGATGCAGCCGGAAGGTTTTGGCGATCCTAAGAATGCTAACAAGGTATGCAAGCTCCAGCGCTCCATCTATGGGCTGCTGCAAGCATCTCGGAGTTGGAACATTCGATTTGATGAGATGATCAAAGCGTTTGGGTTTACACAGGATTATGGAGAAGCCTGTGTTTACAAGAAAGTGAGTGGGAGCTCTGTAGCATTTCTCATATTATATGTGGATGACATACTGTTGATGGGAAATGATATAGAATTTTGGGAAGCATAAAGGCCTACTTGAACAAGTGTTTTTCAATGAAGGACCTTGGAGAAGCTGCTTATATATTAGGCATCAAGATCTATAGAGATAGATCAAGACGCCTCATTGGTCTTTCACAAAGTACGTACCTTGACAAGATATTGAAGAAGTTCAATATGGATCAGTCCAAGAAGGGGTTCTTGCCTGTATTGCACGGTGTGCAATTGAGCATGGCTCAATGCCCGACCACGGCAGAAGATAGATAAAAGATGAGTGTCGTCCCCTATGCCTCGGCCATAGGGTCTATTATGTATGCCATGCTGTGTACCAGACCTGATGTAAACCTTGCCGTAAGTTTGGTAGGAAGGTACCAAAGTAATCCCGGCATGGAACACTGGACAGCGGTCAAGAATATCCTGAAGTACCTGAAGAGGACTAAGGATATGTTTCTCGTTTATGGAGGTGACGAAGAGCTCGTCGTAAAGGGTTACGTCGATGCTAGTTTCGACACAGATCTGGATGACTCTAAGTCACAAACCGGATACGTGTATATTTTGAATGGTGGGGCAGTAAGCTGGTGCAGTTGCAAGCAAAGCGTTGTGGCGGGATCTACATGTGAAGCGGAATACATGGCGGCCTCAGAGGCAGCACAAGAAGCAATCTGGGTGAAGGAGTTCATTACTGACCTAGGAGTTATTCCCAATGCGTCGGGCCCGATGACTCTCTTCTGTGACAACACTGGAGCTATTGCCCTTGCCAAGGAGCCCAGGTTTCACAGGAAGACCAGGCATATCAAGCGTCGCTTCAACTCCATTCGTGAAAATGTTCAAAATGGAGACATAGATATTTGTAAAGTACATACGGACCTGAATGTAGCAGATCCGTTGACTAAACCTCTCCCTAGAGCAAAACATGATCAACACCAGAACTCTATGGGTGTTCGATTCATCACAATGTAACTAGATTATTGACTCTAGTGCAAGTGGGAGACTGTTGGAAATATGCGCTAGAGGCAATAATAAAATGGTTATTATTATATTTCCTTGTTCATGATAATTGTCTATTGTTCATGCTATAATTGTGTTATCCGGAAATCGTAATACATGTGTGAATACATAGACCACAACATGTCCCTAGTGAGCCTCTAGTTGACTAGCTCGTTGATCAACAGATAGTCATGGTTTCCTGACTATGCACATTGGATGTCATTGATAACGGGATCACATCATTAGGAGAATGATGTGATGGACAAGACCCAGTCCTAAGCATAGCACAAGATCGTGTAGTTCGTTTGCTAGAGCTTTTCCAAATGTCAAGTATCATTTCCTTAGACCATGAGATTGTGCAACTCCCGGATACCATAGGAGTGCTTTGGGTGTGCCAAACGTCACAACGTAACTGGGTGGCTATAAAGGTGCACTACGAGTATCTCCGAAAGTGTCTGTTGGGTTGGCACGAATCGAGACTGGGATTTGTCACTCCGTATGACGGAGAGGTATCTCTGGGCCCACTCGCTAATGCATCATCATAATGAGCTCAATGTGACCAAGTGTTTGGTCACGGGTTCATGCATTATGGTACGAGTAAAGTGACTTGCCGGTAACGAGATTGAACAAGGTATTGGGATACCGACGATCGAATCTCGGGCAAGTAACGTACCGATTGACAACGGGAATTGTATACGGGATTGATTGAATCCTCGACATCGTGGTTCATCCGATGAGATCATCGTGGAACATGTGGGAGCCAACATGGGTATCCAGATCCCGCTGTTGGTTATTGACTGGAGAGTCGTCTCGGTCATGTCTGCATGTCTCCCGAACCCGTAGGGTCTACACACTTAAGGTTCGGTGACGCTAGAGTTGTAGAGATATTAGTATGTGGTTAACCGAAAGTTGTTCGGAGTCCCGGATGAGATCCCGTACGTCACGAGTAGTTCCAGAATGGTTCGGAGGTAAAGATTTATATATGGGAAGTCCTATTTTGGCCACCGGAAAATGTTCGGGATTTTTCGGTATTGTACCGGGAAGGTTCTAGAAGGTTCCGAAGTGGGGCCCACCTACATGGGGGGACCCACATGAACGTGGGTAGTGGGGGCAAGGCCCCACACCCCTGGTCAAGGTGCACCAAGATCCCAACTTAGAAGGAATAAGATCATATCCCAAAGGGATAAGATCAAGATCCCTAAAAAAGGGGGATAACAATCGGTGGGGAAGGGAAATGATGGGATTTCTTTCCCCCACCTTTGCCAACGCCCCAATGGACTTGGAGGGCAAGAAACCAGCCCCCTCCACCCCTAAATATAGTGGGGAGGCGCATGGGAGCAGCACGCAAGCCCCTGGCGCCTCCCTCTCCCTCCCGTGACACCTCTCCCTCTCGCTAAGCTTGGCGAAGCCCTGCCGAGATCCCCGCTGCTTCCACCACCACGCCGTCGTGCTGCTGGATCTCCATCAACCTCTCCCTCCCCTTGCTGGATCAAGATGGACGAGACGTCTTCCCCAACCGTTCGGCGCTCGGTCATCGGTGATTTGGATCACGACGAGTACGACTCCATCAACCCCGTTCACTTGAACGCTTCCGCTCGCGATCTACAAGGGTATGTAGATGCACTCTTTTTCCTCTCGTTGCTAGAAGACTCCATAGATTGTTCTTGGTGATGCGTAGAAAATTTTTAATTTCTGCAACGATCTCCAACAATGGGTGCGTGGAAGCTTGCTATCCATGTGCCAGAGCCATGAGTTGAGACTAAAGGCTTTGTTGATGTTGAATCAAGGAAATAGATGACCTGATTTGCAATTTCAGTCAGAAGCTTGATATTACCCGCCCTAGTTCTGCTCCAAATCCTCAGCGCTTTGCCCAATCTGGAGAGCTTCATATGCAGTACTCGCATGGCATCCCCATTCATCACCGGAGTGCCCCAACTGTTGGTATCAAGCTCTTGGAAACCTCTAAGGACAACCAGTACTGGTCGAATCTGAAACCTTTGAATTTTCTGGGGTTCACTTGGCCAGCCAGGACGAATGCACAATGATCAGACATTGAAGAGGTGACCGCTGTCAGATGACATTGAGGGAACATAACATTCCAGTCCGGTGAGCAGAAAAGGTGATCTATTTGGTCCTGGTTTGCTGCTGGCAAGTGCTAGCCCAGGTGTATCGGCGACCATGCACGCGCAGCTCCGCTAACTCCACAAAATTGATTGCTACTCTAAATGCGTTGAGTAATCTTCAATTGATCTTCGGATTACTCTTGTCGGCGGCATGGTACAGCAGGTTAAAGTCACCGATCAGAAGCCGTTGCGGCAGGACAGAGGCTTTGATGGTCTTTCAATTCAGCTATGAACAACAGCTTATCCTGATTCGACTGTGGACGATAGACAGTTGTTAGGCTCCAGTGCACCCCATTAGTGCGCATTGAGACATTGACAGTGATCGAATTTTCAGTGAAGGAGTGGCTCTGAATGGTGAAGAAGTCTTGAGAAACAGCCAAAATCAAGCCATCTCAGGTTCCATCAGCAGGTAGGAATCTGAAGTTGTCACAGAATGCATTGCCTAGCGTTTTAGCACAATACTACGATCGGCGACTGCTAATGTGGACTTTTGCAACATACAATGGAGGCTCAGCTTTGGATGACTATATCACGCACAACTTTCCTCCTTGCTAGATTATTCAAACCTCTCGCATTCCAATTGAAAATGGTACAGTAGCACTTATCCATAAAAAACTAGGGAAGCTCGGACGAACATGACAGACAGCAGCCACTGGTAGCAGACATGCAAACTAACAAACATAACACATCGCACATCACTCTCCTTCCTAAGTCAGATGATGCCTCAGAGCTCAAGGACTTTTGGCCCATAAGTTTTATGCACTCTTTCTCCAAAATTATCTGCAAGGCTCTGGCTAATAGGCTCGCACCTCACCTTCAAAAATTCATACCCCACTCCCAAAGTGTTTTCATCAAGTAGCGTAATATCCAAGACAACTTCATGTATGTTCGTAATGCTATTTCTTCGTTTCACAGGAAACACAAGCCCACCCTGTTTCTTAAGTCGGACATTGCCGAAGCCATTTAGTCGGTCTCTTGGACCTACCTTCTTGACCTGCTTAGGCACCTGGGCTTTGATAACCGCTGGCGCGATATGCTCTCCCTGCTCTGGAGTTCAGCTTCTTCCAGGATACTTGCCAATGGCGCGCTTGGAGCTAGATTCATTCCCCGTCAGGGCCTTCGCCAAGGCGACCCTCTATCTCCTATGTTGTTCACCATCGCCATTGCCTGCTACATTGGATTTTCGAGAAGGTGGCCAATTCCGGTCTCCTAACCCCTCTTGGTCTTCCTGCCTCAAAACTCATCCTTTATGCCGACGATACCACTTTATTTATCCACCCTTCACCTATGAATGTCTATCTCGTCAAATCCATCCTTGTCTGTTTTGGCAAGGCTTCTGGGCTTCATGCTAACATCAACAAAAGTGCTTTCTACCCTATCCGCGTCAACCATTTTGATGTTCCTACTCTTTTGCAATCCTTCCCAGTGCCTATAAAGCAATTCCCATGCATCTATCTGGGTCTACTGCGGCATCATAAAACTCTATCCAAGGGTGATTTGCAACCAACTTTGGACAAAGTCGCAGCTAGGTTGCAGAGATGGCGTGGGAAGCTCATGTCCCACATCGCCAGGTTAACTCTTGTAAACTCTGTCGTCTCGGCCATCCCTATTTATCTTCTCTCCATCTTCAAGGTTGGGCATTGGGCCATCAAGATGATCGACAAGATGCGCAGAAACTTTCTTTGGAAAGCTGATCCAGAAGCCACCCGGGCCAACTGCCTTGTTAGTTGGAAGCAGGTGTGTCGTCTCAAGCTGCTGGGAGGGCAGGGAATCATTGATCTGCAGTGCTTTAGTCGCGCTTTGCAATTGCGTTGGCTGTGGTTTGAATGGGTTAATAGGGAAAGACCATGGATTGGATACAAAACCCCCTGTGATAATAGGGATGTTGCTTTGTTCAAAGCTTCCACAGATGTATTACTTGGCAATGGCGCTATTGCCAACTTCTGGTTCTCCCATTGGCTGCAAGGCAAGGCTCCCAGAGATTTAGCGCCTGACCTCTTCAAGCTTTGTCCAAACCAATCAATATATTTTCTGCTGGACTTGCCCAAGACGGTTGGATAAGAGAGGGTTCCATCGTCTAAACAACGAGGCTCAGCTGCGGCAGTTCATCAACCTTTCACTCATTATCAAAGATGTGCATTTTTCTGTCTCTTAGCGCTGGACGGCTGATTCGATGTATTCAGCAAAATCTATCTTTCTTCAACAATTTGTCGAAGCATATGCCACGGTTAACTTCAGGAAGCTGTGGGCAGCTAAGGTGGAACCAAAATGCAAGTTCTTCATTTGGTTATGGCCGAGAGAGAGAATATTAACCAATGACAATCTTCAACAGCGTGACCTGCCTAATAATGGAGTTTGCGACCTCTATGATCAAGTGCTTTGAGTCCCCAGCCCACCTCCTGTTGCACTGCCCTTCACGCGTCAGGTATTGCATTTGATCGCTGGTTGGCTTGGCCAAGCAACTCTTATCCTGCCAATTGGCTCAACCTGCTCCCCTCGGACTGGTGGCTGGAAAGGGCTTGCAATCTTCCTCCCTATCATCTGTCAGTTGCAATCTATGGGTGTTGGCATATTTGGAATGAACGTAAAAGGAGGGTGTTCGACAACGCTTCTGATAATGCTGACCAGGCCGTCCATTTAATCAAGCAAGACATATTTCTTGCCGGTACCCTCATCACATGGAGCACGCTCGACGAAAACGAGCCAGAACCTAAACCTGCACCTCGGCTGCGGCAGCTGTGCGGCAAAACTTCAAGTCAAGATGACGGAAGAAAAGAAACACACTTTAAGATTCGACCCAACTATTTCATAGTTGGCCCGAATCTCGGGGGCTACACCCAGTGGGTGCACTAGCGCACCCCCACTAAGAACACGTGAGCCGCACCTTCGGCAAGGCGGAGTGCCTCCTCCTTGGCGGCAAGCTATGCTGTGACCTGGCGGTGCTTCTCCAAAAGCCGGTTATGAATGCTGACTCGGAGGCCGTCTAGGTGCTGCAGGAAAGCAAGGATTAGCACAAACTGCAAAGACATTTTTTAAAATTTGACCCAACTACTTCGTAGTTGGTCCGAATTTCGGGGGTTACTCCTAGTGGGTGCGCTAGCGTGCCCCCACTGACAAGCCGGGAAGACAAGCAACAAGACTTACCATCACGGAGCGCTCCATCTCCCGCTCCTGCTCTAGCTCGCTCTGGGCAAAGGCCTGAATCCGGTCCACGTGCCCGTGAAGATGCTGGCGCACTGCGTCCATCGCCACCTCCTCCTGCGTGCGCGGCCTGAAGACGGCCTCGCTGGACCCGGCCCGGGCATGCGGCGACTCGGCGACCCGGGCCGCTTCCCGGTGCCTGCTCCGGGTTCACGACAACCCTTGGTGGCAGAACCACCAAGGCGTGTTCGTTTCCCGCCAGCTCCTCCGCGGCCCGCGTCGCCTCCGGTGCTCCGGACGGCGTCACCTGCGGCGTCCTGCCCGGGGCGGCATCCCTGGTGCGCCCCAACTTGGCCTGCTCGGCCACGTCGTCCCGGGGTGGAGTGTCTACAACTATCTCCTCCACCTCCGGGTCGTCAACGGCTGGCTCCAGGTCGCGTCCTTCCTCCGTTGGCGGCTCGATGACCGTCTCCGCCAGCTCCCTGCCCTCCGGCATCTCCGGCCAAGCCGGCTCCCCGGCGGTCTGTTCCCTCACCTCCGTGGCCCTGGCCCAAGCCTGGGCCGAGGTCGCCGCCAACTCCTACTCGGCCTTGTTCCAGACCCGCCAAGCCACTCGCTCGGTGTCCGCCGGATCCAGGCCGAGGCCTTCCTCGGGCAAGCCCTCCTCCCGGTCGATGGCGCTGCTCCAACTCCTTCGGAACGAGAAGCCGCCTCCGGACGTGGCATCCGTCTCCACCAACACCAAGTCAAGGGGCGTCCTGAGCCATGCGAAGAAAATATAAGAAAGATGTAGCCAAGCAGTTCGTAGAGATCAGCAAAAGGAACTTACCCGATCGCCGTCAGGATGGCCTGCCTCGTTGGCGGCGCCGGGACGACCTAGCGCACTTTCTTGGTGGCCGTCTTGCCGCGCCCAGCCGGTCCCTCCCCCGCGCGCTTCGCTGCCGGCTTGGGCGCCGCGTCATCCTTCCCGTGCGGCCGGCTTGCCGCGGCTGGCGCGCGGGACGACCCGACGTCGGCCGTCTCCTCCAGCCGTCTTGGGGGGTCGACGGTGCCCTCCCCTCCCCTCGATGGCGCTGCACCACCAGCGTGCGTCAAGATCTCCACGTCGTCGTCCGACCAGTCTCGCAAGAAGTCCGGGTGCGGAGACTTACCTGCGCGGCACATCTCGTCGGCTTCGGCATCGGCCGCCTCCGAGTTCTCGGCGAAGGACTCCGCCCCCTCCGAGCGGGCCTGATCGATGGCCAGTACCTGCGCCCTCGTCCCGTCACGTATTTGCCGGTTTGCGTTCAGCAGCACCTCCCTCGTCGCATCAGGACAAAGGAAGATTTGAGACATTGCAAAGAAGGGGGACCAGGGACTCACCGCTGGTGCCGGGTACTCAGCGTTGTAGGGCGCCTTCCCAAAGCGCCAGTCAGGGGCCATCCTGGCCTTGGAGATGGCGTTCACCCGGTCGACGACATACTCCGGCAGTAGCCTCCCGGACGACATCCAGGTGGGATCCCGGCGGTCACCCATCTGGCCGATGATGTGCGGCCGGCGTTGCAGCGGCAGCACCCGGTGCGCGATGAAGGTGGCGACAAGATGCATCCCCTTGAGCCCCTCCCGCGTCATCATCTCCCCTGTCTGGTTGCACAGATTTTGCATCCCCTGCGGCGGGTTCTTGGCCATGTAGCCCCAGTTCATCTTGGCGATCAGTTTCTCACTGATGAAGAGGGGCAGGTTGATGGCCTTGGCTCCTCCACCGATGTTGCGAACATAGAAGAAGGAATTCTGCCACTTTTTGGCAGAATCCTCAATGGGCATCTTGGGGAAAACCCCGTTCGGCCGGACCGAGACGACGGCGGCCCCGCAGTCGGACATGGCCCCGGCCTCCGGCCCCTGCTGCTTGAGGAAGAAGAGGTGGCTCCAGAGCTCCACGTCTGGCTCCACCCCCCAATAACCCTCGCAGAGGGTGACGAAACCCGAGAGCTGCAGCACGGCGTTCGCACCCAGATGGTGCGGCTGCAGCCCGAAGAAAGAAAGGAAGGCGCGAAAGAAGGCGCTCACGAGGAGGCCGAGCCCGCGCTTGAAGTGGTTGTAGAAGACCATGCGCTCGCCATCTTGCGGCTGCGGCTCCCTCTCTCCTCCGGGCGCGCATGCAGCTACCTACCATGCCGACGGCAGTCGCCGGGTGTCGCGGAGGTACTGGATGTCGACGTCGGCGACAATGGACCCCTCCCACGAGCCCTTCAGCGGCGCCATTTGTGGAGTTCGGCAAGAATGCGGTCCGTGGCGGCGAGGAGGAAGCCAGCGCGAATGGCAGGCGATTCGGGGGCGCTTGGCCTTCGGCGAACGGCGAGCTCGGGAGTGGAGGAAGAGAAGGAGAGGGGCAAGACGTGGGGCGCGTGCGTGAGTGTTTTCCGCCGCCCCCTCCCTCCAGTTTTATAACTGCGGCAGAGGTGTGGAGAAGTGGGATCGGCTGCGCCCACTTTTCCACTTCCCCGCATTATGTGGGCGCATTTTCCCCACGAATTAACTACCCTAAGAAGTGCAACCGTCCGCGGCGGCCACAATAAATCCTCGCGCGAAGGCCGAGCGCGCGGCATGGCGGGCCCCAGCCCGCTATTACGTCACGTCACGCGCGTGGCCTGGCAGGGCCTCTCCGGCTGCCGTTCACCACGTGGCACCCGCGCCGGGCCGCGGGGGTGCGTCCCTTCCCCTTCAAGATTCAGCAGACTCCTCGGTTTCCTGCCCATACCGGGGTGCCGCGATCCGGCTTCCGGAAGCCGGCACACAGTGGGTGTTGCCGGACCCGACGGCCACGAACTCCATCAACCCAGCTACCTTCTTAGGGAGGTGAAACTGAGAAGGCCCCCCTGCTTGAGGCCGGCGAGCCTTCACAGCTTCGGGGACTACTGTCGGGGCATGAACCTCGGGCAGGCAATGGAACCTGGATCCCTTTCAAAAACATCGGGGCAGGCACCGCCCTCAATCCAGCTTGCTCCTGGTCGGTTTTCCAGCGAATATCGGCCAGGACCTGCAACCCGGCCAAGCCGGCCGGTGCATGTCGGCCGGTCCCCGCAAGTCAAGCCTTCATCGACAAGCCAGCATGGCTACAGTGCGCCCCCCTTTACGCTGGCCCTGAAGGGCGCGGCTGTCGTGCCGACCAAGCTCCCGCCTGGGGCCGGCGGCGTCTCGGAGGCGCAACCCTGTAGCAAGAAGGCGCAGCCATCCCATGACGACCGACCCGGCGTGCCTACAGTACCTAGCAGCCAGCCGTACCCGTGCCCGGCGGGCCCGGTACAGCTCGCACCCGACGGACTCGGCGAACCCGGCGCCCCGCTGCCGGCTCCAAGACACTAGCAACCCAGCCCCGCGCCTATGTATCTTCACCATTGTAACCCTGGGGGCGGCCTATAAGACCCCCCCTAGGCGAGGCCTCCATGCACGGGGACGATCACTAGTTAACTCTTCGCACACACTCACATCCACCCACACGGAGAAGGAGCAGCCTATGCACTGGCCTGCCTTCCTTCCTCCCCAAACAGCTCTTGGAGCAAGCTTGTACCATCTTCATATAAACCACACTCGGCAGGACTAGGGGTATTGGGGCTGTTTGGTTCCTTACCTGGAAATAATGCCTGAGAAATTTCAGTGCCTGCCTTGGGCCTAGGATGGTGCTGCTTTTGTGCCTGACCAGGCAGGTTTTTGCCAGTGTCGAGTGTCGTTTGGTTTGTGACCACGCCTACTAGCTGCTTAGGTACGTCCCATCAAGGAAAAAACTGTCTTAGATATGTCACATCAGTTTGTTGCTTGCTTTTTTATTCTCCCAGGCGTGATTAACAGCCCCAGGCTAGTTCTAGGCGTCCCATTCAGGTTCCCTGGACCAGGCTAATGATAGTCTCTCGTTTCTAGCCCAGGCTAATGATGCATTCAACTTTCCAGGCCAGGCTAGTGCCAGATTTTTCAGGGCAGCAACCAAACATGGTCCAGGCAGATCTCAGGGAGACGCCAGGCCAGGAACGTTTTCTCCAGGACAGGAACCAAACAAGCCAATTATCTCTCTGGAGAGCCCTAAACCAGGGTATGACTTGTGTCTCACACTCGCTCGTGCCAACCTCGTCTCTGGAGCCCACCGGTTGCCGCTTGCCTATCCCTCTCTTTAGCCATCCTGTGGTATCTGTCGTGCGCCCACCACGACAGAGGCAAAGCCTGGATGTGATACGGGTGCCCGTGCATATGCTTGAAGAGCACCGTTACCTATTCTGGATTATGCGGGCAGAGGGTGGTGGTCTTGGGCTGCTTTCCAGACAAACCGAGGGTTTCAATTATGGAAGAGGAAGACTGGTTGTGATGGTGTTGCTTCATGGGGGCTTGGAAGAACTATTGAATTGGACAGGCTGCTTTCTCCGAATGGAAAAGGGTGCCAAATAATACTAGGTTTTGCTGAGGAGAATAATGTGGTGTCCGTGTGGATAGGTGGCGTCCTCTTTATGGTCCATCTTGAGTCATTGCAGTTCAAGAAGCTTTTTGAGACTAACATCGGTTCTCACTATCATCCATTCGAAAGTGTCTACACTGCAAGTAATAGCATGCCTTCACATATTGGTTATAACAAAACTAAGTCAATTTTTGTTTGACGGAATTACGGTTCACATCCTTCAGTGTTACTATGTTACAAATTTTAAGTAGCGTCGTATCACTTGTTTCTATTGTTGCTTGATGGCCTCTTCAACATATAATTTTTTTTGTTTATGTAATATTTTCATTCTGTTTTTTGTGTGGTGTTTTATGTAATGATTATGATATAGAAAAAATAAATATGTTGGTGGTATCTATTTATTTTACTGTAGACAGGTGGTGGGTTGCATTTGGTCTAGTGTTAGCTTTATTTCTGTAAGTTTGTTGTTCAAGCACTAGTAGGAAAAGGGGCTTTTACCCCAGTTGGTAAGGGCCTTTTGTCCCGGTTTTTGAACCGGGACTAAAGGGTCGTTACTAATGCCCTAACCCTTTAGTCCCGGTTCTTACACGAACCGGGACAGAAGGTCCTCCACATGGCCGCTGCTGCCAGCCCAGGCAGGGGGGCCTTTGGTCCCGGTTGGTGCCACCAACCGGGACCAATAGGCAGGGCCTTTTGTCCCGGTTGGTGTCACCAACCGGGACCAATAGGCATCCATGCGTCAGCAGCTGGCAGGAGCTAAGGTTTTTGTTTTTTTGAAAGGGAGTGGTTTTGGGGTTTTGGGGGGTTAATTTAGGTGTTTCATATATTGTGTTAGCTAGCTAATTAATAGAGAGAAGTGTCCTCTCTTATCTCCGTGCTTGGTCGACGCTACGTACTATATACGTATGGAGAGGAGTAGACACGCTAGCTAGTAATCAAATGAAGGAAACAGAAGATCGTCATGAACATATGCATACAGAGAGAAGTGATATCGACCACCTCTCCTTCTCCGAGATATTGGTCGAACAACAAGTTCTCGTATATCTATCCGACACTACCGGCTACATATATACAATAATTATCTCTTACAATACAATCTCCTAATTAAATTGTAGGAACACGGGGTCCACATAGTATTCTCCGTTTTCAGCGATCACGTGGTCAAGGAAGAATGCCGCCAATTCCTCTTGAATTCCTCGCATACGATCTGGTGCTAGGAGTTCATCCTGCTTCCGAAACATCTAATTTCAAGAAGGGGGTCCATACATATATATATGAATAAATGAAACTCAACACAAATGATGGTAACAAAATAAAATTGTGAATATTATTGCTTACGCACTTCATATTGTTCTTCAGTGTAGCCCCGCTCACGGGTCGTGTAGCGGATGGACTCGCAAACGTAGTATCCACAGTAATTATTCCCGGGTTCCTGCCACAACCACTTTACAAGAAATAGAGGTCAATCAAACTGATAAGCAAGCATGCTAAATGGTATTGATGAAACTAGCGCCTGAATCACTAGGAGATGCGCGGAACATGCTACTATAGTACTTACTTTCGGGTGATTAAATTGCAGCTTCTTCGGCAGTCCCGGAGCTTTTGAGGTGAATTTTCTCCAAACCCTGCCAGACAAAGAAAACAATTACTTGATATCAGGAAATGAACAAAGTTGCTGATATGGTGGATAATGATCGATTTAACTTATTTCTGGAGCACTTGAGTCATGTTCACATAGTCCTGGGGATCTTTTCGTCTTGAGTCTAAGACGGTTACTACTTCCTGCTCAAGCTTAATCTCTAGGAGAATATAGTGGAAGCTGCGCATGCATGCATAAGTCATCAATTACATTACCATAACCTGGACTAATAAGGGAAACCGAATATGCACAAGACAGTAACACTCACTTGAACTTGTAAGGAAAGAGTATTATATCTTTGTTTTGATTTAATACCAACGATTGTAGCGAGTTGGCCTCGGCTTCTTTGGGATGTTTTTCAACCGTATATGCATCTATGAGATTTGTGTTAATGAACCCAATATCACCGATTTGTCTTTTCTTCAATTCGGCGATCTTCAATCTGCATAATATAGTGAGGATAATTATAAATACATGCAATGAAAGAGCTGACCTATATAGAGAGACTTAATGACAGAAGTAGTACTACTTATAGACAGTAGCAAGTGATCGTTGTTTTATCGAGGGCCTTTTGATTGTAAAACTGGAAGAAATCCTCAAATGGAACATTCAGCAGATCAATTCCAACGAGGTCATGCTCCGGTTTAACTCTCAGCGTCAAAGTATCCATCCCATCAGACTCTCTGCAGGTTTTCATGTACCAATCATGTAGTCTTCGCATCATCGTTGTTAGAGATCTTTCATCTTTGACGAGAGGCTTCCCGTAATGGTATTTGTGTTCGTCCACCTCCATGATTTCATAATGTACATCGTCGGGCGGGTAATCTCCAAGATTGCTATAACCGGGCGCCATACTCGGATCATTAGCGACGATGTCTTTTGACACCTTGAGCGGGGGGCACGATTGGTTCGCTTGTTCACTGAGCTGGGCAATTTTTTTCCCAGCTCGTCGTTCTTTTAACCTTTGATCACTGACAGTACTTCCCGACCGCTCCGCTTCGGCATATGTCTTTGCAAGAATGCGCTCATAGTTGCCTCTCGGCGGAGACTTTGGTGGTTTTGTCACGGCAGCCAGAGTGCACTTTGCTTTCACTGGATCTACCTTCTCCTCCGGAGGTGGATGTTTCTTTGCTTTCACCCCTTCAAAGAAGTTTGTCACTTCGGCTCGCACGATCTTCCTGGTTTCCTTCTCGGTCCTCTCGTATGGTAACTTCTCTGGAGTCTTCAGAGAAGGACCGAATCTGTATTGCCTCCCGCCTCTGGCAGCTGTACTGCTAGACGCCGGCAGAGCAGATGGAGCGGCTGTGGCTGTCTTCTTTCCTTGCTTACGAGGCGGAGGAGAAGGACTATGACGCGCCGGAGCAGCCGCAGCGGCGGCGGGTCTCTTCCGCCCTTGCTGACGAGGCGGAGAAGGAGGAGGCTGGCTGCTCTGGCACGCCGGCGCTGGCGGAGAAGGAGGTGGATTGCCGCCACGCGCAGGAGAAGGAGGTTGTGTGCCCTGATCACTCGCCGGAGGAGGAGGCGGAGGAGGAGGCGGAGTGCCCTTACTCGCCGGAGCCGTCCAGTTCGGAAGCTTGATGAGCTCCTTCCGCCATAGGCATGGAGTCTTCAGACCAGAACCCAGCCGAGTCTCCCCTTCACCGGTAGGGTGGTCAAGCTGGAGCTCCTCAAATCCCTCCGTTATTTCATCCACCATCACCTTAGCATATCCTTCTGGAATCGGCCGGCAGTGGTAGGTTGCGCCGGGTTCAGGAGGTAAAACAGAGCCAACAACCGCCTTGACTTTGAAGTTCTGCCATTCCGCCATAAGGTGGCAATGTTGAGACTCCGTGATAGCATCCACGGGGTAGCTAGTAGGAGCCGCATGCTCCAGCTGAAGCAGCTCGGTGGAAGCCACGCTGCTTCTCCGCTGAGATGGCGGTGTAGCTTCGGGGGCAGTTTCGGCATGTCGATTGCTGTCTCGTTCCTCTAGCGCTTGAACCCTTTCATGCAGCTTCTGAATTTGGATCTGCTCCACTTTTTTCCTCCTCTCCTGGCTTTTGTAACCGCCCGTGTCCGGAAAACCAGCCTTCCACGGAACGGAGCCTGGCGTGCCTCGTGTCCGTCCAGGGTGCTCAGGATTCCCGAGGGCCATTGTGAGCTCGTCGTTCTCTCTGTCTGGAACGAACGTCCCTTGCTGCGCTGCATCGATATATTGCTGAATCTTCTTGACTGGTATTCTCAAAAGCTCGTTCGTCCAAACGCACCTCCCTGATACAGGGTCCAAGGTTCCGCCAGCCCCGAAGAACCAAGTCCGGCAACGGTCTGTCCAGTTCATTGTCTGTGGTTCGATCCCTTTTTCAAGCAGATCATTCTCAGCCTTGGCCCACTTAGGTCGGGCTTTGAGGTAGCCACCTGACCCCGTGCGATGGTGAAGCTTCTTCTTTGCAGCATTCTTGTTGTTTGTCGCTGACATCTTCTTACTCTTTTCCGATGTCTTGTGGGCCACAAATGCGGGCCAGTGATCTCTGATCTTCTCATACCGGCCGATGAATTCTGGTGTCTCTTCTTTGTCGACAAACATTTTCAGCTCATTCTTCCACCTCCTAAATAGGTCTGCCATCTTCTTAAGAGCATGAGACTTGATTAATTGCTCTATAACTGGCTTCTCCGGATCCTCCTTTGGCGGTAGGGTGAAATTTGCCTTCAGCTCAGTCCAAAGATCATCTTTCTGCATATCATTGACATAAGACACCTCAGGGTCTTCCTTCTTAGGCTTATACCATTGCTGGATGCTGATCGGGATCTTGTCCCTAACTAGAACCCCGCACTGAGCAGCAAATGCATCCTTTGTCCGGATGGGTTCAATCGGTTGGCCGTCGCGCACGATTGCTGTGATCTCAAACCTTTCATCCGAGCGCAACTTTCTCTTCGGGCCTCGTCTCTTTACCGAAGTTGTGCTCGATCCGGAGGGCTAGAAAAAAGAAGAAAGACGAGTGTTAATTAATATGTGTACATACCAAAACAATGAATGCATCAATTAGCTAGTCAGCACAGGCTTACTAATATATTTACCTGGCCGGACTCTGTTCGGTCACCGGAGCCGTCACCACGGGCTCCTTCTTGCACCAGCATTGGGTCACCGGAGCCATCATAATCATGTCTTTCCTCCTCCACTCTTCGATCACCGTAGCCTGCTTCTTCACCCTGTTCTTCCATACCATCATTGTCGTTAAGATACGACAAGATATCACCTCCGGCTAAGATTATGTCCCCCAACACCTCTTCTGCTTGCTCGTCTCGTCCGTGCTCCATTGTTTCTGCAAATATTACAACATGGCAATTATTACACAAACATGACAGCAGGTGGATATATTAGTGCAAACGTAGACCTAGCTTATTCCGGGTTTGGGGTGGCCTAGGCAACGCTTCAAGGGTAGGGGCGCGGCGGGAGGGGGTAGGAGACCGACATCGTTTTTTTCTAGGGTTTGGGTGTCCTCGAGAGTTTTGGTCGAGCGAGAGGGCCGGGGGGTGCTCCCGTGGTATAAGTTATCACAGTCGAGAGGGGGTATAAATATCGACCGTCCATCATGTCGAAGTTATCTGGGAGGGAGTTATATATATCGACAACGACGACATACATACATGGGAAAATAATGTTATCGGGGAGGGGGTATATCGACCCCCCCCCCACGTGTTGAAGTTATCAGGAGGGGGTTATATCGACAACGACGACATACGTACATGGGAAAATAATATTATCGGCGGGGAGGGGGTATATCGACCCCCCCTCGTGTTGAAGTTATCGGGAGAGGGGTATATCAACGATGACAGACCCGATAAAACATAAGAAAACAAAGAAGAAA
>NW_025228059.1:634582-635187 GCF_018294505.1 Triticum aestivum
AAGGAATAGAGGAGAAGATCGAAGAAAAAAAAGAAAAAAAAAAGAGGAGAAGAAGAAAGGAATAGAAGAGAAGAAGAAAAAATAGAAACTCTCCTCTATTCCTTTCTTCTTCTCCTCTTCTTTTTCTTCTTTTTTCCTCTTCTTATTTATTTCTCCTCTTCTTCCTCTCCTCTTCTTCTCCTTTCTTCCTCTTCTTATTTTCTTTTTTCCTATCCTTCTTTTTCTTCTTCTTCCTTTTCTTCCTAGCTAGATATATAAAACTTCTCTAAAAATGTAACTTTTGCATATATATAGAACTTTTTCTTCTTCTTCCTTCTTTTCCTAAATATATTAAACTTTTCTAAAAATGAAACTAACCTAAAATGGACTAAATTAGAGAACATATATAGATAAAAAAATTCTAAAAATCTATGTTTTGCATACATGAACATATATATACACAGAGAACATACATACATATATACATTTTTATAAAAATGCAAAAAACAAAAAATCTGAAAAGAGGACATATAATCAGATATACACACATACATATACTCACACATATACATATAATCTGGAAAAAAACATCATATATATGTGGAAAAAATAGGGAGGCAGGGGGC
>NW_025228059.1:635933-673534 GCF_018294505.1 Triticum aestivum
AAGGCCCCCTTTAGTCCCGGTTGGTGCCACCAACCGGGACCAAAGGCCTCTTGCTGCCCGCGTCGCGGCCAAAAGTTTAGTCCCACCTCACTAGTTGAGAGGGGCTCGGAGTGGTTTATAAGCCCCGTTGCGGCTGCTGTCTCGAACTCCTCTGTATAGCAGGCTTCTGGGCCTAACTTTGGCGCTGAAAGATCATGGATGTCGCCTAGAGGGGGGTGAATAGGCGCTTTAAAATAATTACGATTTAGGCTTGAACAAATGCGGAATAAACCTAGCGGTTAATTTGACAAGCACAAAACCTACAACAACTAGGCTCACCTATGTGCACCAACAACTTATGCTAAGCAAGATAAACAACTAAGTGATAGCAAGATATATGACAAGAAACAATATGGCTATCACAAAGTAAAGTGGATAAGTAAAGGGTTCCGGTAAGAGATAACCGAGACACGCGGAGACGACGATGTATCCCGAAGTTCACACCCTTGCGGATGCTAATCTCCGTTTGGAGCGGTGTGGAGGCACAATGCTCCCCAAGAAGCCACTAGGGCCACCGTAATCTCCTCACGCCCTCGCACAATGCAAGATGTCGTGATTCCACTAAGGGACCCTTGAGGGCGGTCACCGAACCCGTACAAATGGCAACCCTTGGGGGCGGTCACCGAACCCATACACTTTGGCAACCCTTGGGGGCGGTCACCGGAACCCGTCAAATTGCTCTGGGCGATCTCCACAACCTAATTGGAGACCCCGACGCTTGCCCGGAGCTTTAAACCACAATGATTGAGCTCCGAACACCACCAACCGTCTAGGGCGCCCAAGCACCCAAGAGGAACAAGCTCAAGGGCACCAAGCACCCAAGAGTAATAAGCTTCTCAACTTGTAACTTCCACGTATCACCGTGGAGAACTCAAACTGATGCACCAAATGCAATGGCAAGGGCACACGGAGTGCCCAAGTACTTCTCTCTCAAATCCCACCGAAGCAACTAATGCTAGGGAGGAAAATGAGAGGAAGAACAAGAAGGAGAACACCAAGAACTCCAAGATCTAGATCCAATGGGTTCCCCTCACATAGAGGAGAAAGTGATTGGTGGAAATGTGGATCTACATCTCCTCTCTCTTTTCCCTCAAAAACTAGAAAGAATCCATGGAGGGATTGAGAGTTAGCAAGCTCGAAGAAGGTCAACAATGGGGGAAGAACACGAGCTCAAGAGATAAAGTTCATTGGGGAAGAAGACCCCCTTATATAGTGGGGGGAACAATCCAACCGTTACCCCCACTTCAGCCCCGCAGAGAGCGGTACTACCGCTTGGCCAGCGGTACTACCGCTTGCCCCTATAAGCGGTACTACCGCTCCCCCTCGCGGTACTGCCGCTGGGCCCAGAGCGGTACTACCGCGGTGGCTGGGCGGGACTACCGCATACGAGCGGTACAACGGCCCCCACTGCCGTGGCCAGTACTGTAAAACCTGACACGAAAAAGGACCCCTCGAATCAAGGCGGTACTAGCACGAGACCGCAGCGGTACTACGGCTGGGGGTACCAGCGGTACTACCGCTCAGGAGCGGTACTACCGCTTGTAGCACCCAAGCGGTACTACCGCTCCGGCCCGCGGTACTACCGCTAGGAAACCAAAACTGCCATAACTTCTGCATATGAGCTCCGAATTGAGCAAACTCAAGCTTGTTGGATAGAGGAAGACGAGTAGCATCAAGCTTGTTGGTTATAGTAAGAAGAGGCAGGGGAGGTATGCCAACAAATAGAGGAGTGAAACCTCCAACCGAGAAGAACCGGCATAACCTCCAACATCAAAAACATCATAGAAGATGCGAGTGAACTCCGTTTTCGATGAACTCGAGCTTGTCATCAAGATGAACATAAGCTCCAAAACTCACAAAGAGAAGAACCAAACAAGAACCAATAAAGATGATGCAAGGATGCAATGGTTTGAGCTCTCTATGAACGATACGATCAAGCTACTCATCGAGAGCCCCCCTTGATAGTACGGCAATCGATCCTATAACCCGGTCTCCCACCTACCATTATGAGACCGGTAAAATAGAAAACCTATCAAGAGCAAACCTTTGCCTTGCACATGGTCCACTTGAGCTAGATGATGACGATCTTGACTCCCTCAAGTTGGACCACCTTTCTTGGTTGCGTTGGCTCGATGAAGACTAGTTGATTGCTCCCCCATTCTCCACTATGGGTGAGCCACTCTTCCGCACATCTTCACAAGTCCATTGTCACCACAATGGACGGCAAGCTTCAAGCATTTGATCTCTTCA
The DNA here is from genome assembly GCF_018294505.1 of Triticum aestivum. Classification (NCBI taxonomy): domain Eukaryota; kingdom Viridiplantae; phylum Streptophyta; class Magnoliopsida; order Poales; family Poaceae; genus Triticum; species Triticum aestivum. Next base: position 638,223 of record NW_025228059.1, read on the forward strand.
TGATGCTTCACTTGAACTTGCACACTGCAACATCTTCACAAGTTCATTGTCACCACAATGGACGACAAGCTTCAAGCATTTGATCTCTTCATGATGCTTCACTTGAACTTGCACACCGCAACCTAACCCCACAAAGAACTCTCACAAAGATCATGGGTTAGTACACAAAGCGTAATTGACAATGCTCACCACACCATGGGATCGCTTGATCCCTCTTTGTGAGTTGATCAAGTTGATTCACTCTTGACTTAGTCTTGATCAACCATGAATCTTCTCAACTCTCTTCATTTGGATGATGGCTTGAAGATATACATGAATGATCACACAATCTTCTTCTCCAAGACATGCTTGCAATAAGCTCAACTCTCACATGACCAATCTTTGGATAATTCCTTAATAACACCTTGGTCACCACATAAACTCCTTGAAACCAACACATGAACTTCAAGAAATGCCTATGGACAAATCCTTCAAATATAACTCAAGGCAACCATTAGTCCATAGAGATTGTCATCAATTACCAAAACCAAACATGGGGGCACCGCATGTTCTTTCAGGCGCGCTGCCCGTTGAGCCCTCTAGCCCTTCTGGGCCTGTATTTGCAAACCCGAGGGTTGGAGGGCCCAGCGGGCAGCGCCCCAACAATTTTTTTTATGTCCGCATCGCGGCCAAAAGTTTAGTCCCACCTCGCTAGCCGAGGGGCGCCCGCACCAGTTTAAATGCCGCGGCGCGGCTGCTGTTTCGAACTCCTCTCTATAGCAGGCTTTTGGGCCTAACTTTGGCGCGCTGCCCGTTTAGCCTCCTAGCCCTTCTGGGCCTGTATTTGCAAACCTGGGGGTTGGAAGGCTAAGCGGGTAGCGCCCCAACAATTTTTTTTGCTGTATTTAGTTTTTTTGTTTTCTTTTTTGCTTTATTTATTTTGTTTTGTTTCTACTTACAACAAAAAACTTATTTATTTTATTTTATTTTGTTTCTAATTAATTATTTATTTTACTTTATGATAATTCTTTTTGCTATTAAAGTTTCTATCAAAAAAAGTTCTTTATGAAATTTTTTTTGCTGTATTTAGTTTTTTTGTTTTCTTTTTTGCTTTATTTATTTTGTTTTGTTTCTACTTACAACAAAAAACTTATTTATTTTATTTTATTTTATTTCTAATAACTTATTTATTTTACTTTATGATAATTCTTTTTGCTATTAAAGTTTCTATCAAAAAAGTTCTTTATGAAAATTCTTTTTGCTTTTAATGATTTTGAACAGAAAATACTTTGATAATTTTAGTTGCATCAATTTTATATGATTTTAGTTTCAATAATAATAGAGGTTTCTTATAATGTTTTCAACAGAAAATACTTTGTTAATTTTAGTTTCATAAATTTTATTAAAGTTTATTTTATTTTGTCGGAAGACAAGAAGTCCGGAGTTGTAATAAGTTATTAAAAATAAAAAAAGAGGCGCAATGCTCGTTGATTTGCTTCAAGCCTTTCGGAATAGTGTAGACTGCACTGCACATAGCTCCATGCACTCTACCTTATTCCTCAAGGCTTGAAGCTAAGCAACGTGAGCATTGCGCCTCTTCTTCATCGTCTCTGCACTCAGGGCTTATAAACCGCTCGTAGTGCCTCTCAGCTAGCGAGGTGGGACTAAAAAACTGCTTAGTAAGAGACTCTAGTACCGGTTCGTGCCACGAACCGGTACTAAAGGTGCTCGTGGGGCCACAGCCTCATTAGTACCGGTTCGTGGCACCAACAGGGACCAAAGGGTGGAATTGGTCCCGGTTCATGCCACCAACCGGGACCAATGGCCTTCTGCGGGCCTGAATCCTGGCCCATGGATGGGTTTCTAATCGTATTCAGGCCGTGGTGGCCCAGTAGGTGGCATAATTTTTAATTTTTGGCCTGTTATTTTTCATGCATTTACTAATTATTTTGAGCTATAAGACCCTAAAATTGAAAAGCATTTCAAATGAACTCTGAGAAAGTTGAAAGTTGGCATGGTATCATCATTTCATCCACAGAGCATGTGCAAGAAAGTTGAGAGGGTTACGGCAAAAACTAGATGCACTTCTTGTACAAAACGGACAATGGTATCATACTCGTCTATTACAAAGTTGGCATGGTATCATCATAATAGTTGCGGGAGAAAGTCTTCACTTTTTCTTCGCTTATGTCATTTGCTTATTGCGCCGTAACCATGGATAATATTCATCGTTTATCAGGATGCTTGGGTCAGCCTTGACTTTGAAGGGAGGAATTTCATGAAACTTTTCATAATCTTCAGACATGTCTGTCTTGCCCTCCACTCCCACAATGTCCCTTTTTCCTGAAAGAACCATGTGGCGCTTTGGCTCATCGTATGATGTATTCGCTTCCTTATCTTTTCTTTTCCTCGGTCTGGTAGACATGTCCTTCACATAGATAACCTGTGCCACATCATTGGCTAGGACGAACGGTTCGTCAGTGTACCCAAGATTGTTCAGATCCACTGTTGTCATTCCGTACTGTGGGTCTACCTGTACCCCGCCTCCTGACAGATTGACCCATTTGCACTTAAACAAAGGGACCTTAAAATCATGTCCGTAGTCAAGTTCCCATATGTCCATTATGTAACCATAATATGTGTCCTTTCCCCTCTCGGTTGCTGCATCAAAGCGGACACCACTGTTTTGGTTGGTGCTCTTTTGATCTTGGGCGATCGTGTAAAATGTATTCCCATTTATCTCGTATCCTTTGTAAGTCAATACAGTCGAAGATGGTCCCCTGGACAATGAGTACAACTCATCACAAACAGTGGTGTCACCTCTGAGACGTGTTTCCAACCAACTGCTGAAAGTCCTGATGTGTTCACATGTAATCCAGTCGTCACACTGCTCCGGGTGTTTGGAGCGCAGACTGTTCTTGTGTTCATCGACATACGGGGTCACCAAGGTAGAGTTCTGTAGAACTGTGTAGTGTGCTTGAGACCAAGAATATCCGTCCCTGCATATTATTGAGTCCCCCCTCCAAGCGTGCCTTTTCCAGTCAGTCTCCCCTCATACCGCGATTTAGGGAGACCTATCTTCTTAAGGCCAGGAATGAAGTCAACACAAAACCCAATGACATCCTCTGTTTGATGGCCAATGGAGATGCTTCCTTCTGGCCTAGCGCGGTTACGGACATATTTCTTTAGGACTCCCATGAACCTCTCAAAGGGGAACATATTGTGTAGAAATACGGGCCCCAGAATGACAATCTCGTCGACTAGATGAACTAGGACGTGCGTCATGATATTGAAGAAGGATGGTGGGAACACCAGCTCGAAACTGACAAGACATGGCGCCACATCACTCCTTAGCCTTGGTATGATTTCTGGATCGATCACCTTCTGAGAGATTGCATTGAGGAATGCACATAGCTTCACAATGGCTAATCGAACGTTTTCCGGTAGAAGCCCCCTCAATGCAACCGGAAGCAGTTGCGTCATAATCACGTGGCAGTCATGAGACTTTAGGTTCTGGAACTTTTTCTCTGGCATATTTATCATTCCCTTTATATTTGACGAGAAGCCAGTCGGGACCTTCGTACTGAGCAGGCATTCAAAGAAGATTTCTTTCTCTTCTTTCGTAAGAGCGTAGCTGGCAGGACCTTCATACTGCTTCGGAGGCATGCCGTCTTTTTCGTGCAAACGTTGCAGGTCCTCCCGTGCCTCAGGTGTATCTTTTGTCTTCCCATACACGCCCAAGAAGCCTAGCAGGTTCACGCAAAGGTTCTTCGTCACATGCATCACGTCGATTGAAGAGCGGACCTCTAGCTCTTTCCAGTAGGGTAGGTCCCAAAATATAGATTTCTTCTTCCACATGGGTGCGTGTCCCTCAGCGTCATTCGGAACAGCTAGTCCGCCGGGACCCTTTCCAAAGATTACGTGTAAATCATTGACCATAGCAAGTATGTGATCACCGGTACGCATGGCGGGCTTCTTCCGGTGATCTGCCTCGCCTTTGAAATGCTTGCCTTTCTTTCGACATTGATGGTTGGTCGGAAGAAATCGACGATGGCCCAGGTACACATTCTTCTTGCATTTGTCCAGGTATATACTTTCAATGTCATCTAAACAGTGCGTGCATGCGTGGTATCCCTTGTTTGTCTGTCCTGAAAGATTACTAAGAGCGGGCCAATCGTTGATGGTTACAAACAGCAACGCGTGCAGGTTAAATTCCTCCTGTTTGTGCTCATCCCACGTACGTACACCGTTTCCATTCCATAGCTGTAAAAGTTCTTCAACTAATGGCCTTAGGTACACATCAATGTCGTTGCCGGGTTGCTTAGGGCCTTGGATGAGAACTGGCATCATAATGAACTTCCGCTTCATGCACATTCAAGGAGGAAGGTTATACATACATAGAGTCACGGGCCAGGTGCTGTGATTGCTGCTCTGCTCCCCGAAAGGATTAATGCCATCCGCGCTTAAACCAAACCATATGTTCCTTGGGTCAGCTGCAAACTCAGCCCAGTACTTTCTCTCGATTTTTCTCCACTGCGACCCGTCAGCGGGTGCTCTCAACTTCCCGTCTTTCTTACGGTCCTCACTGTGCCATCGCATCAACTTGGCATGCTCTTCGTTTCTGAACAGACGTTTCAACCGTGGTATTATAGGAGCATACCACATCACCTTCGCAGGAACCCTCTTCCTGGGGGCTCGCCGTCAACATCACCAGGGTCATCTCGTCTGATCTTATACCGCAATGCACCGCATACCGGGCATGCGTTCAGATCCTTGTACGCACCGCGGTAGAGGATGCAGTCATTAGGGCATGCATGTATCTTCTGCACCTCCAATCCTAGAGGGCATACGACCTTCTTTGCTGCGTATGTACTGTCGGGCAATTCGTTATCCTTTGGAAGCTTCTTCTTCAATATTTTCAATAGCTTCTCAAATCCTTTGTCAGGCACAGCATTCTCTGCCTTCCACTGCAGCAATTCCAGTACGGTACTGAGCTTTGTGTTGCCATCTTCGCAATTGGGGTACAACCCTTTTTTCTGATCCTCTAACATGCGATCGAACTTCAGTTTCTCCTTTTGACTTTCGCATTGCGTCCTTGCATCGACTATGACCCGGCGGAGATCATCATCATCGGGCACTGGTTCCTCTTGATCTTCAGCAGCTTCCCCCCTTGCAACATCATTGGGCACATCGTCTGGTTCCTCTTGATCTTCAGCAGCTTCCCCCATTGCAGCATCACCGTATTCAGGGGGCACATAGTTGTCATCGTCCTCTTCTTCTTCGCCGTCTTCCATCATAACCCCTATTTCTCCGTGCCTCGTCCAAACATTATAGTGTGACATGAAACCCTTGTAAAGCAGGTGGGTGTGAAGGATTTTCCGGTCAGAGTAAGACTTCGTATTCCCACATATAGGGCATGGACAACACATAAAACCATTCTGCTTGTTTGCCTCAGCCACTTCGAGAAAATCATGCACGCCCTTAATGTACTCGGAGGTGTGTCTGTCACCGTACATCCATTGCCGGTTCATCTGCATGCATTATACATAATTAAGTGTGTCAAAAACCATTACAGAACATCATGAATAGATAATTAAGTGACCAAATTAATAGAAGTTCATCATCACATTAGAACCAAAGTACATACATAGTTCTCATCTAACAACATATATATAGCTCTCCAGAGCATCTAATTAATTAAACCATACATTGAAACTATCTAAAACATTTCAATGCGAAAACAAATGCGATCATAATCGCAACCAAGGTAACAATTGATCCAACGGCATAATGATACCTAGCCTCGGTATGAATGGCATATTTTCTAATCTTTCTAATCTTCAAGCGCATTGCATCCATCTTGATCTTGTGATCATCGACGACATCCGCAACATGCAACTCCAATATCATCTTCTCCTCCTCAATTTTTTTTATTTTTTCCTTCAAGTAATTGTTTTCTTCTTCAACTAAATTTAACCTCTCGACAATAGGGTCGGTTAGAATTTCCGGTTCAACCACCTCCTAGATAAATAAAATCTATGTCACGTTGGTCGGTATATTTGTCATAAACAATAAATGAACCAAATAGTTATAAAAAGATAATATATACCACATCCGAATCATAGGCAGGACGAGGGCCGACGGGGGCGGATACCAAAACCATCGCACTATGTAATAAGAAGGAATAATAAAAGTAACAAAATTAGACAAGTAACTATCTAAAGTAAGAATTTTTTCCTTTCAGAAAGAAGATAAGAACAAGAGGCTCACCACGGTGGTGCTGGCGACGAGATCGGGGCGGGTGATCGACGGCGGTGAAGACGGGGACGGGACGTGACGGACCGCTAAACCTAGACAAATCTCAGGGAAAATGTGTTGGAAATATGCCCTAGAGGCAATAATAAATAGGTTATTATTATATTTCCTTGTTCATGATAATCGTTTATTATCCATGCTAGAATTGTATTGATAGGAAACTCAGATACATGTGTGGATACATAGACAACACCATGTCCCTAGTAAGCCTCTAGTTGACTAGCTCGTTGATCAATAGATGGTTACGGTTTCCTGACCATGGACATTGGATGTCGTTGATAACGGGATCACATCATTAGGAGAATGATGTGATGGACAAGACCCAATCCTAAGCCTAGCACAAGATCGTGTAGTTCGTTTGCTCAGAGCTTTTCTAATGTCAAGTATCATTTCCTTAGACCATGAGATTGTGCAACTCCCGGATACCGTAGGAATGCTCTGGGTGTACCAAACGTCACAACGTAACTGGGTGGCTATAAAGGTGCACTACAGGTATCTCCGAAAGTGTCTGTTGGGTTGGCACGAATCGAGACTGGGATTTGTCACTCCGTGTAAACGGAGAGGTATCTCTGGGCCCACTCGGTAGGACATCATCATAATGTGCACAATGTGACCAAGGAGTTGATCACGGGATGATGTGAGTTACGGAACGAGTAAAGAGACTTGCCGGTAACGAGATTGAACAAGGTATAGGGATACCGACGATCGAATCTCGGGCAAGTAACATACCGATAGACAAAGGGAATTGTATACGGGATTGATTGAATCCTCGACATCGTGATTCATCCGATGAGATCATCGAGGAGCATGTGGGAGCCAACATGGGTATCGAGATCCCGCTGTTGGTTATTGATCGAAGAGTCGTCTCGGTCATGTCTGCTTGTCTCCCGAACCCGTAGGGTCTACACACTTAAGGTTCGGTGACGCTAGGGTTGTAGAGATATTAGTATGTGGTAACCCGAAAGTTGTTCGGAGTCCCGGATGAGATCCCGGACGTCACGAGGAGTTCCGGAATGGTCCGGAGGTAAAGATTCATATATGGGAAGTCTTATTTTGGTCGCCGGAAAAGTTTCGCACTTTATCGGTATTGTACCGGGAGTGCCGAAAGGGGTCCGGGGGTCCACCAAGGGGGTCCACCAGCCCCGGGGGGGCACATGGGCTGTAGGGGGTGCGCCTTGGCCTATATGGGCCAAGGGCACCAGCCCCAAGAGGCCCATGCGCCAAGAGATAAGAAAAACAGAGAGTCCTAAAGGGGAAAGGCACCTCCGAGGTGCCTTGGGGAGGAAGGACTCCTCCCTGGCCGCACCCTTCCTTGGAGGAAGGGCCAAGGCTGCGCCCCCCCCCCCCCTCTCCCTTGGCCCTATATATAGTGGGGGGGAGGGAGGGCAGCAATATCCTAGCCCCTGGCGCCTCCCTCTCCCTCCCGTGACACCTCTCCCTCTCGTTAGTGCTTGGCGAAGCCCTACCGGGATCCCCGCTACTTCCACCACCACGCCGTCGTGCTGCTGGATCTCCATCAACCTCTCCTTCCCCCTTGCTGGATCAAGAAGGAGGAGACGTCGCTGCTCCGTACGTGTGTTGAACGCGGAGGTGCCGTCCGTTCGGCGCTAGGATCATCGGTGATTTGGATCACGACGAGTACGACTCCATCAACCCCGTTCTCTTGAACGCTTCCGCTCGCGATCTACAATGGTATGTAGATGCACTCCCCTTCCCCTCGTTGCTAGATTACTCCATAGATTGATCTTGGTGATGCGTAGAAAATACTGAATTTCTCCTACGTTACCCAACAGTGGCATCATGAGCTAGGTCTATGTGTAGTTTCTATGCACGAGTAGAACACAAAGTAGTTGTGGGCGTCGATGTTGTCAATTCTTCTTGCCGCTACTAGTCTTATCTTGTTTCGGCGGCATTGTGGGATGAAGCGGCCCGGACCGACCTTACACGTACGCTTACGTGAGACAGGTTCCACCGACTGACATGCACTAGTTGCATAAGGTGGCTAGCGGGTGTCTGTCTCTCCCACTTTAGTCGGAACGGATTCGATGAAAAGGGTCCTTATGAAGGGTAAATAGAAATTGGCATATCACGTTGTGGTCTTACGTAGGTAAGAAACGTTCTTGCTAGAAACCTATACAAGCCACGTAAAAACTTGCAACAACAATTAGAGGACGTCTAACTTGTTTTTGCAGCATGTGCTATGTGATGTGATATGGCCAGAAGATGTGATGAATGATATATGTGATGTATGAGATTGATCATATTCTTGTAATAGGAATCACGACTTGCATGTCGATGAGTATGACAACCGGCAGGAGCCATAGGAGTTGTCTTTATTTTTTGTATGACCTGCGTGTCATTGAATAACGCCATGTAAATTACTTTACTTTATTGCTAAGCGCGTTAGCCATAGAAGTAGAAGTAATCGTTGGCGTGACAACTTCATGAAGACACAATGATGGAGATCATGATGATGGAGATCATGGTGTCATGCCGGTGACAAAGATGATCATGGTGCCCCGAAGATGGAGATCAAAGGAGCAAAATGATACTGGCCATATCAAGTCACTATTTGATTGCATGTGATGTTTATCATGTTATGCATCTTATTTGCTTAGAACGACGGTAGTAAGTAAGATGATCCCTTATAATAATTTCAAGAAAGTGTTCCCCCTAACTGTGCACCGTTGCGAAGGTTCGTTGTTTCGAAGCACCACGTGATGATCGGGTGTGATAGATTCTAACGTTCGAATACAACGGGTGTTGACGAACCTAGCATGTACAGACATGGCCTCGGAACACATGCAAAAACACTTAGGTTGACTTGATGAGCCTAGCATGTACAGACATGGCCTCGGAACACAAGAGATCGAAAGGTCGAACATGAGTCGTATAGTAGATGCGATCAACATGGAGATGTTCACCGATGATGACTAGTCCGTCTCACGTGCTGATCGGACACGGCCTAGTTTGACTCGGATCATGTATCACTTAGATGACTAGAGGGATGTCTATCTGAGTGGGAGTTCTATAATCAGATGAACTTCATTATCATGAACATAGTCAAAAGACCTTTGCAAATTATGTCATAGCTTGCGCTTTAGTTCTACTGGTTGAGATATGTTCCTAGAGAAAATTTAGTTGAAAGTTGGTAGTAGCAATTATGCGGACTGGGTCCGTAAACTGAGGATTGTCCTCATTGCTGCACAGAAGGCTTATGTCCTTAATGCTCCGCTCGGTGTGCTGAACCTCAGCATCGTCTGTAGATGTTGCGAAACATCTGACATACACGTTTTTGATGACTACGTGATAGTTCAGTGCGTAATGCTAACGGTTTAGAATTGTGGCACCGAAGACGTTTTTGAAACATCGCAGAACATATGAGATGTTCCGAAGACTGAAATTGGGATTTCAGACTAGTGCCGACGTCAAGAGGTATGAGACCTCTGACAAGTTTCTTAAGCCTACAAACTAAGGGAGAAAAGCTCAATCGTTGAGCATGTGCTCAGATTGTCTGAGTACAACAATCACTTGAATCGAGTGGGAGTTAATCTTCCAGATGAGACAGTGATGGTTCTCCATAGTCACTGCCACCAAGCTATTAGAGCTTCGTGATGAACTATAACATATCAGGGATAGACATGATGATCCTTGAGCAACTCGCGATGTTTGACACCGCGAAAGTAGAAATCAAGATGGAGCATCAATTGTTGATGGTTAGTAAAACCACTAGTTTCTAGAAGTGCAAGGGCAAGAAGGGATACTTCATGAAACGGAAAATCAGTTGCTGCTCTAGTGATGAAACCCAAGGTTGAACCCAAACCGGAGACTAAGTGCTTCTGTAATGAGGGGAACGGTCACTGAAGCGGAACTACCCTAGACACTTGGTAGATGAGAAGGCAGGCAAGGTCGACAGAAGTATATTGGATATACATTATATGAATGTGTACTTTACTAGTACTCCTAGCAGCACCAGGGTATTAGATACCGGTTCGGTTGCTAAGTGTTAGTAACTCGAAATAAAAGCTGCGGAATAAACGGAGACTAGCTAAAGGTGAGATGACGATATGTGTTGGAAGTGTTTCCAAGGTTGATGTGATCAAACATCCCATGCTCCCTCTACCATCGAGATTGGTGTTTGCGTTGAGCATAAACATGATTGGATTATGTTTATCGCAATACGGTTATTCATTTAAGGAGAATAATGGTTACTCTGTTTATTTGATACCTTCAATGGTCTTGCACCTAAAATGAATCTCGATCGTAGTGATACACATGTTCATGCCAAAAGATATAAGATAGTAATGATAGTACCACATACTTGTGGCACTGCCATTTGAGTCATATTGGTATAAAACGCATGAAGAAGCTCCATGTAGATGGATCTTTGGACTCACTCGTTTTTGAAAAGATTGAGACATGCGAACCATGTCTATTGGTATATATGCATGAAGAAACTCCATGCAGATGGATCGTTTGGACTCACTTGATTTTGAATCACTTGAGACATGCAAATCATACCACATGGGCAAAAAGACTGAAAGGCCTCGTTTTCAGTAAGATGGAACAAGAGAGCAATTTATTGGAAGTAATACATTTTGATGTATGCAGTCCAATGAATGCTGAGGCATGCAGTGGATATCGTTATGTTCTTACTTCACAGATGATTTGAGTAGATGCTGAGTGTATTTACTTGATAAAACACAAGTCTGAATTATTGAAAGGTTCAAGTAATTTCAGAGTGAAGTTGAAGATCGTCGTGACAAGAGGATAAAATGTCTGTGATATGATCATAGAGATGAGTATCTGAGTTACGAGTTTGGCACACAATTAAGACATTGTGGAAAGTGTTTCACAATTAATACCGCCTGGAACACCATAGTGTGATGGTGTGTCCGAACATCATAACTGCACCCTATTGGATATGGTGCATACCATGATGTTTCTTATCAAATTACCACTATCGTTTATGGGTTAGGCATTAGAGACAACCGCATTCACTTTAAAAGGGGCACCACGCAATTCCGTTGAGACGACACCGTTTAGAGAAACCTAAGTTGTCGTTTCTTAAAAGTTTGGGGCTGCGATGCTTATGTGAAAAAGTTTCAGGCTGATAAGCTCGAACCCAAAGCGGATAAATGCGTCTTCATAGAATACCCAAAACAGTTGGGTATACCTCCTATTTCAGATCTGGAAGCAAAAGTAATTGCTTCTAGAAACAGGTCCTTTCTCGAGGAAAAGTTTCGAAAGAATTGAGTGGGAGGATGGTGGAGACTTGATAAGGTTATTGAACCGTCACTTCAACTAGTGTGTAGCAGGGCACAGGAAGTTGTTCCTGTGGCACCTATACCAATTGAAGTGGAAGCTTATGATAGTGATCATGAAACTTCGGATCAAGTCACCACCAAACCTCGTAGGACGACGAGGATGCGTGCTACTTCAGAGTGGTACGTGATCCCGTCTGAGATATCATGTTGTTGGACAATACTGAACCTACGAGCTATGGAGAAGCGATGGTGGGCCCATATTCCGACAAATGGTTAGAAGCCATGAAATCCGAGATAAATGGAACTTTGAGAAGAAGACGGACGTGGACGGTAATGTTACCGTCTATGAAGCTCGACTTGTGGCAAAGAGTATTTCCACAAGTTCAAGGAGTTGACTACGATGAGATTTTCTCATCCGTAGCGATGCTTGAGTCTGTCGGAATCATGTTAGCATTAGCTGCATTTATGAAATCTGGCAGATGGATGTCAAAACAAGTTTCCTTACCAGTTTTCGTAAGGAAAGGTTGTATGTGATACAATCAGAAAGGTTTTGTCGATCCTAAGGATGCTAAAAGGTATGCTAGCTCCAGCGATCCTTCCATGGACTAGAGCAAGCATCTCGGAGTCAGAATATACGCTTTGATGGAGTGATCAAAGTTTTTGGGTTTATACAAAGATTGTTAGAAACTTGTATTTACAATAAAGTGAGTGGGAGCGGTACAACATTTCTGATAAGTATATGTGAATGACATATTGTTGATCCGAAATGATGTAAAATTTCTGGAAAGCATAAAGGGTTGTTTGAAAGGAGTTTTTCAAAGGAAGACCTGGATAAAGCTGCTTACATATTGGGCATCAAGATCTATAGAGATAGATCAAGACGCCTGATGATACTTTCAAAGAACGCACACCTTGACATGATTTTGAAAGAGTTCAAAATAGATCAGCAAAGAAGGAGTTCTTGGCTGTGTTACAAGGTGTGAGTATTGAGTAAGACTCAAGACCTGACCACAGCAGAAGAGAGAGAAAGGACGAAGGTCGTCCCCTATGCTTTAGACGTAGGCTCTACAATATGCTATGTTGTGTACCGCACATGAAGTGTGCCTTGCCATGAGTTGGTCAAGGGGTACAATAGTGATCCGGGAATGGATCACATGACAGCGGTCGAACTTATCCTTAGTATCTAGTGGACTAAGGAATTTTCTCGATTATGGAGGTGAAAAGGAGTTCGTCGTAAAGGGTTACGTCGATGCGAACTTTGACACTAATCCGGATGACTCTGAGTAGTAAACCGGATTCGTATAGTAGAGCAAGTATTTGAAATGGCTCCAAATAGCGCGTGGTAGCATCCACAAGATGACATAGATATTCGTAAAGCACACACGAATCTGAAAGGTTCAGACCCGTTGACTAATAACCTCTCTCACAAGCATAACATGATCAAACCAGAACTCATTGAGTGTTAATCACATAGAGATGTGAACTAGATTGTTGACTCTAGTAAACTCTTTGGATGTTGGTCACATGGTGATGTGACCTATGAGTGTTAATCACATGGTGATGTGAACTAGATTATTGACTATAGTGCAAGTGGGAGACTGTTGGAAATATGCCCTAGAGGCAATAATAAATAGGTTATTATTATATTTCCTTGTTCATGATAATCGTTTATTATCCATGCTAGAATTGTATTGATAGGAAACTCAGATACATGTGTGGATACATAGACAACACCATGTCCCTAGTAAGCCTCTAGTTGACTAGCTCGTTGATCAATAGATGGTTACGGTTTCTGACCATGGACATTGGATGTCGTTGATAACGGGATCACATCATTAGGAGAATGATGTGATGGACAAGACCCAATCCTAAGCCTGGCACAAGATCGTGTAGTTCGTTTGCTCAGAGCTTTTCTAATGTCAAGTATCATTTCCTTAGACCATGAGATTGTGCAACTCCCAGATACCGTAGGAATGCTTTGGGTGTACCAAACGTCACAACGTAACTGGGTGGCTATAAAGGTGCACTACAGGTATCTCCGAAAGTGTCTGTTGGGTTGGCACGAATCGAGACTGGGATTTGTCACTCCGTGTAAACGGAGAGGTATCTCTGGGCCCACTCGGTAGGACATCATCATAATGTGCACAATGTGACCAAGGAGTTGATCACGGGATGATGTGAGTTACGGAACGAGTAAAGAGACTTGCCGGTAACGAGATTGAACAAGGTATAGGGATACCGACGATCGAATCTCGGGCAAGTAACATACCGATAGACAAAGGGAATTGTATACGGGATTGATTGAATCCTCGACATCGTGGTTCATCCGATGAGATCATCGAGGAGCATGTGGGAGCCAACATGGGTATCCAGATCCCGCTGTTGGTTATTGATCGGAGAGTCGTCTCGGTCATGTCTGCTTGTCTCCCGAACCCGTAGGGTCTACACACTTAAGGTTCGGTGACGCTAGGGTTGTAGAGATATTAGTATGCGGTAACCCGAAAGTTGTTTGGAGTCCCGGATGAGATCCCGGACGTCACGAGGAGTTCCGGAATGGTCCGGAGGTAAAGATTTATATATGGGATGTCTTATTTTGGTCGCCGGAAAAGTTTCGCACTTTATCGGTATTGTACCGAGAGTGCCGAAAGGGGTCCGGGGGTCCACCAGCCCCGGGGGGGCACATGGGCTGTAGGGGGTGCGCCTTGGCCTATATGGGCCAAGGGCACCAGCCCCAAGAGGCCCATGCGCCAAGAGATAAGAAAAACGGAGAGTCCTAAAGGGGGAAGGCACCTCCGAGGTGCCTTGGGGAGGAAGGACTCCTCCCTGGCCGCACCCTTCCTTGGAGGAAGGGCCAAGGCTGCGCCCCCCCCCCCTCTCCCTTGGCCCTATATATAGTGGGGGGGAGGGAGGGCAGCAATATCCTAGCCCCTGGCGCCTCCCTCTCCCTCCCGTGACACCTCTGCCTCTCGTTAGTGCTTGGCGAAGCCCTACCGGGATCCCCGCTACTTCCACCACCACGCCGTCGTGCTGCTGGATCTCCATCAACCTCTCCTTCCCCCTTGCTGGATCAAGAAGGAGGAGACGTCGCTGCTCCGTACGTGTGTTGAACGCGGAGGTGCCGTCCGTTCGGCGCTAGGATCATCGGTGATTTGGATCACGACGAGTACAATTCCATCAACCCCGTTCTCTTGAACGCTTCCGCTCGCGATCTACAATGGTATGTAGATGCACTCCCCTTCCCCTCGTTGCTAGATTACTCCATAGATTGATCTTGGTGATGTGTAGAAAATATTGAATTTCTGCTACGTTACCCAACAAAATGGAGCTCGGAGGTCGAGTTTCGAGAGGACAAAGATTAACTAGTGTGGCTCAGACATTTCATTGAACACCTCATGTGCATAGGAGGTGAGCTAGAGCACCCAAATGCCCTCCCCTTGCCGGCCAGAAAAAACAGAGCACTCTGGAGTGCTCTGTTGTGGCGATGGGGTATATATAGGGAACTCATTGGTCCCAGTTGGTGGCACCAACCGGGACTAAAGGCCTTTGGTCCCGGTTGGTGCCACGAACCGGGACCAATGCCCCCTTTAGTCCCGGTTGGTGGCACCAACCGGGACCAAAGGCCTTGTGCTGCCCCGCGTCAAAAGTTTAGTCCCACCTCGCTAGTTGAGAGAGCTCGAGAGTGGTTTATAAGCGCTGCTGCGCCCACCCTCTCGAACTCCTCTCAACTGCAGGCTTTCGGGCCTAACTGTTCTCTTTGCCTGTGGGGCCTACTGGGCCTTCTGCGGGCCTGAATCCTGGCCCATGGATGGGTTTCTAGTCGTATTCAGGCCGTGGTGGCCTAGTAGGTGGCATAATTTTTTACCTCTGTTTTTTTTTCTCTTTTGCTTTATTTGTTTTGTTTTGTTTCTACTTACAACAAAAAACTTATTTATTTTATTTCTAATTACTTATGTATTTTACTTTAATTATTTTATTTTTATTTATTTTACTGCTGCTATTTTTACTTAATTTATTAAGGTTTATTTATTGTAGTTACTATAGTTTATTTTATTTTATTTTATTAAGGTTTATTTAGTTTTATTTATTTTATAAATATAAAAAATGAACATAGATGCGCTTATAGAGAAAATTCAACCTAAATTCATAATAAATTTCTATGAAATTTACTGTGAATTTAGGTCAAATTTCCTGTATCAGGGCATCTATTTTCACTTTAAGAGAAGCTCAACAAGGCAGAGAGGGACGGCCTTATAAACTGATGTGAGCGTCCCTCGGTTGGCGAGGTGGGACTAAACACTGGCCGCAACTAGGACCAGGCCTTTAGTCCCGGTTTGTGGTAGGAACCGGGACTAAAGGGTGGTGGGCCAGGAGCATGGCCCATTGGTCCCGGTTTGTCCCACCAACCGGGACCAAAGGGTCCGGACGAACCGGGACCAATGCCCCCATGAGGCCCGGCAGGTCCCTGGCCGCACGAACCGGGACCAATGCTCACATTAGTCCCGGTTCTTGACTGAACCGGGACTAATGTGAAAACTGTCCTGTGACCTAAGCCCTGTTTTCTACTAGTGAAGTCAGAGCTAGCACTGTCTTTACCAGTTTATTATATCAATATCCATACAGTAATTGGCGAATAATTGTTCTTCTTTTTGTCACTTCTTGGAGAGTCTGTGTTGCGAGTAGCAGTTCCATTTGTACCAGGGAAAACTAATACTAAATTTAGTTAATTTCTTTTTTGGGGCTAAATTTGTTTTAAGATAATTTAAATTTGAATAGCCGTGTTCATCTTTGTTGCTAAGATTTTTTTAGTGTCATTTATTTATTTGATTTTTTCAGGCTAAATTCATTTGAAGATAATCAAAATATGAATTGTCTTGATCACTTTTGTTGGTGGGATTTGTTAGTATGACTACCTTATTTTGTGCCGATGTGATGTGGAAAGAGTTTAGTGACTCTGGATAACCTCTCTTCTGACTAGTTAATAGTCTGACTGTGCATCTTGCTGATGCCTCCTCGTATCTATTTGGCTTTTCTTTGGAAATGTCATTGGCCTTTTGCCTCTTATTCTTGCAGAAATAGACATTGGTGGTGAACATGATGGAGCTGATCTATTGAACAGTGCATAAGATGATTATCCAGTTAGATATGCTGCCGTGATGTACGCGTTGAGCAGGTAAGCTCATCTTCCCCATCCGGCCCTGCTTCCTCATCATCTTCATGCCTTCGTCCATCTACCTTCTCTACTACTCCCTCCATGCGACAAAGTTTGTCCCTCAAATGGATGTATCTAGTACCATGTTAGATATATATCCATTTGAGACAAGTTTGGGATAAGCTTTTTCGAATGGAGTGAGTATTTGTTGATGTTCTACCCTCTCACTATTGGACGTACTCTTTCGGTTGCCTTTCCCGTCCATCTATCCAGCTGCCTTGCTTTCAGTTACCTCCTCCT
Source organism: Triticum aestivum (assembly GCF_018294505.1). Taxonomy (NCBI): domain Eukaryota; kingdom Viridiplantae; phylum Streptophyta; class Magnoliopsida; order Poales; family Poaceae; genus Triticum; species Triticum aestivum. Next base: position 655,233 of record NW_025228059.1, read on the forward strand.
TAGTACTCCTGTTTGTTAGTGTGGTTTCTTCTCCCTCTAACTCTTGAGACGACCGAGGACCCTTCCTCTTTTTGTGCATATGTTAAATCATATCATATCATACCTACTAATAACATTTTTGTGCGTCTCTATTTTTTTAGCAATCCAGAATTTCGTGGTTGGCCCGCACACCCTGTGGCCTAGCAAAGCCAGCCCACTTATTTGCCTGTCCATGTAGCAACAAAAATCGTACAGCTCGCCCTGTGGGTAGATAGTAGGAGTTCACACAGGGCGCCCAAGACTGGGTCAGCCCATTTTGTTTTTCCGTCCAAATATATTTTTATTTTTACATTATTTCTTAATTCAAAATTTTCAAACAAGTTCAGAATTTGAATTTTTATCAAATTTTCGAAAAATGTTTGAATTACAATATTGTCTTCCCCTTTCTAAAAATGTTTGGACCATTAATTTATTTTCTTGTTCTAATTTTTTCAAATTCAGAAATATTCCAAAATTGTTTGGGATTTAAAAAACATGTATTTTAAAAAATATTCAAAATTTGAAATATATTATTGTTTTAGGAAAATGTTCACAGATTCAAAATAATGTCTGGGTTTAAAAACACATTTTATAAAATCCTTCTAAATGTTCAAAACATGTTCCGTTTTCAAAAGTCGGTCACAAATTAAAAAAATGTTTGGGTTTCCATAAAAGGTTTATGTCTTCAGAAAATGATATTGTTTCAAATTTTGTTCATGTTTTTTTCAAAGTGGACAGAATATTAATAACATTGTTCGTAATTTCAAAAAATGTTCATGTTTCCAAGAATATTCATGCATTCATATTTTTAGAAAATTTCAAAAAATATTTTAAATCCGACGTTGCACTATGTTCTTAAATATTCGCGTTGGCCATTGGTTAGCAGTAGGCGTTTGTTGCCGTGGCTAGCGGCACATAGTCAGGTCTTTAAGGTCATGTGTTCAATCATTCAACACGTCGTTTTTTGGATTATTACTCGTGCCTTGCAAACACAAGTTATTTTGGTGCCTGCCAGTGGACTGGCCCAGATGCGAATTATTGTGCGTTATACTAAATCACACCAGTTTTTATATATCCCTAAGTTGTCTGAAAATAAGGAGGTTGTGTGAGAATAAGGAAGTTGTCTCTAGAATCACGAGCAGAACGAGGGACTCAACAATTTATTGCCGGAGGTAACTTGAACGTGCCAATGAAAGACAATATGTTGGTTGGCTATAATGGAAAAAGTTGTGGGCACATGCTAATAAAAGAGAATATGCTGGTTTTACTCTAATTAATAAAATTTATGGGCATCTGATTCAAAAGTAATTGAGAGAATAAACCCCCACAATGAAGGGACATTCATGCCTAGTTATGCACTGATTATGCTAATGAAACATAATTTATGCGCTGCAATTAGTAATCCATCCGGTTACGTCGTCATAGGAGAAAGTGGTCGAAGCAACCGTGCCTCAATGGTCGCCGCGCAGCAACCAAATGAGGACGCAACCACAACTCCGAGACGGAGGTGGACCCGGAGGGAAAAGAAAGGTACCCGTTTGGTGGTCGCCGCCACACCGATCAACCCCACCACTATCAAGATCCCGCGGGTCAAATATGACCCGTGAGGCCGCATCTCCTCGCTCTGTCGCACACCGCCGTGGAGACCATTTTTTATAAACACACCAGTTATCTCTCCCGCTGCTTCTTGCAAAAAATTTATCTCCCCATTGCAACGCACGAGCATATGTGCTAGTGGTAACATAATGAAATGCGTGCTCTTCGCGTTCTTCATGGATTTTTTTTACTTCTATCAGTTGTTACTTGCCTTTGATTAGTTCTTCATGGCTATGGATATATCAAGTCCTTGTGTGATTTATATGTTGTTGCCTATACATAAGTAGTTGATAACTGACAATACATGAACATTTGTTTCATATTTCCTTTATTACATGGAATTGCATTTTTTTTACTAACAAATTAGTATTATCATGAAAAGTAGTGATCCAAGTGTTATTTTTTATGCTGTAGCGAGTCGAAAAGAAGATGGCATCTATTTTGGGCTGAAGGAAGTGTTTGTATGAATAAGATGATGCATGATCCCTTGTGGCTTCAACTGCGTGATTTTAATTTAATTTGATTAGCGGCTAGCTAGCTCGTACATTTCTAAAAAGTATATCTGTAAGCTAGAACCAGGTGGCTCTGCTTTGCTAATCCATGGGCCTCATATGCCCAAGATAACAAGGAATATTTCAAATGACTCAACAAGTGAGGATGTTTGATATTTTCCTCAAATGTTGTTATTTGAAGCACTAATCTTCTAGCCTTCACATACCAGATGTGGGCATAACTTAAGAATGTGTTAACACTAAGAGTGGAAGGTGTGGCAGTAAAAATTATCCGTTATCCGGATGCTATTCTCTGTTTCTAATGTTGGTTTTATCCAATAATGCAGAGACGATTCAGTTTTGGAGCTTTTGGCACAGTTTCTACAATACCAGCAAAGCTTACTGTTTTTTTAGAAAAGGAGGATGACCCCCGGCCTCTGCATCTGGGTGATGCATATGGCCAGTTTATTAATTATTCTCACAAAACCTTATAAAGTCATACAACAGTAAGACTAAAGCCGCCGTCTAAGTAACAAACTGTCGCTACACCTATCCAGTTGATGAAGGGGCGCAGATAGCCTGAGCCTAATACCAAACAGACATCGCAGCCAAGCCTAACATCTAAGACCTGAGACCCCAACCTAGCCACTTGCCGGGTCTGGGGTACACACTGGTCCGGCATGCTCTCAGAGGCCGCCACCGCCAACTGCCACCGCTCCATCTTCAGAACTGTACTGATGCATCAACCTTGCTCGGTCTAACTATCGTCGACGCCACCACGGCGCCCAACGGCACCTCCTCCCTGCGCGTAAACAGCTGAGCATGTCGCGGTCACCACTGATACACTTCAGCGCCATGCTGCCAAGTACCACCAGCAGACACAAGTTGAAGTCCTTGGAAGATCTGTCGTGCGTAGCACTTGCCGACCAGGCATGACAAAGTGTAGCACCTGTCGATCAGGCATGGCTTGACATCTCCACTGAAGCTCCATGCAAGACGAAGCCGCTCCACCTCCTGCCTCTGACTTCCAGCGCTGCTCCACAAACGATGCTCCCAAGAGAGAAACGACACCGCAGTGCCGCCATCGTCCGATCTGGAACACCAGATCCCAGGGTTTCCCCCGGAGCAGCACGAGTGGGTCGACAGTAGTTACACGACGATGCCTCCATCAAGGTAACGGCGAGAACGCCGCCATCGCCTGCCGTCGGCTCGGTTTTCACCGGCAACCATGTCTCCCCTACTTGCAGCCGGAACTAGATGATGGATCTCGAGATCCGATCACCAAGCCTCTGGCCGGCCATCTCTGGACGAAGATGACCACCACGTCCACCAGCGTCACCACGCCGGGCACGCGTCGCCGCCGGCACCCCCATGGTGCCTCCAGGCCGACAAGCCCCGACGAACACCACGCCTCGCCAGCCGCCATGGCCCAGACCCAAGCACCACCAGATCTAGATCGGATCGGGGTCAAGGGCCCCAAGCCACAGCCACCGCGGAGGCAGCACCACTGGACGGTGCCCTGCCCTCCACCCCGCCGTAGGACTGAGTCATCGCCGGAGCTCCGCCGCGCCACGCCGCCTAGCCGCCACCGGAAGAACTCGCGCCGCCGCCAGGGGAGAGAGAGAGAGACGCGCCAGGGAGAGGCCCCGCCGCCGCCGGCACTGCCTGGGCTTTGCCCGGCTGTGTCCCTCGGCGGCGGCGAGGGGGGAGGGAGGGTGGAGGGGGGCCGGTGGCGGAGGGCGCTAGGGTTCCCCCGAGTCGCCTCAGAGAGGGACGCGGGGGAATGTATGGGTTTTATACTTGGATGCACCACTGAGCTTTTGATTTTGTTCCTTGTGTTCAATTCAAGCTCACTGTTGTCTAAGTCGATACAAGTTCGACGAGTTCTCCACTGATGAAATTGGTTGCTCGACTAATGTATCTAGGATTAATGGTTAGTGTGGCGTTGGATTCGTTTTGCTCCTTCCAAGCAAGCATGTTGATGCAGTTCCTTCACCTGTCAGTCATGCATGCAGTACTTGCGTGCGTGCACCTGTACCGTTTGCTTAAAATCTTGTTGAATCTATGCTTATGTTTTGTCCCATGTTGTGTCAGGCTGAGATTTCAAATCCAAATCTCTGTCTGCTTATGTTTTGTCCTATGATGTTCCTTTTTTCTATTTCGTACGTGCACGCATTGCGTGCCAAAATTTGTGTCTGAACTCTGAAGAAGAGAGCAGGGTAGCATTACCGGTGCCAGTAGCAGGGGGTGATTGTCAGGGTTGAATTTGTATCTATCATGAGCACGTAACGTAGGCGCCTGAATCCCATTCAGCAGGAGCCCGAGGAGCAACAGGAAGCGCCGACGTGCAAGGCAGGAACAATGGCCGCCAGCCTCGGGGCGTAAGGTTTCGCCCTGTAACTGGAAGCGAATTTAAAAATGAAGATGGCTCAGGCTACTCCTTTGCTTGAAATAACTTCCCCCAATATTTTTTTATAGTGAAAATGTAAAAAAAATACAGCAGGAAACAAACGACTGACACTTGACACTAAATAAATAGGTTAGCCTAGAAAAATGTTATAAATTGATGCCAAAAGCACACGATTGTGATATGATATGAACATAGCAGGAAACAAGAAAAAAAATTATAGATACGCCTGTGGCGTATCAGATGCCCTCATGGTGGAACCCATCTCGTCGTCCTCAGACAAGGAGCTCGACCTCCATGTCACCCTACACTGCTCATGGATGGACAGGGGTGGCTTGTCAAGATTTGCACCCTCCCTGTCGGCCTAGCAGGGTGCTTCCAGCTCGGCGTCCGCCCCGGTGGCACAACGGGGTGAGTGCATCTCATGGGCCGCTCGACACTGCTCATACTTTTTACTCTGCACATTGGATTTGCCGAAAGTCAAACTTTGCTAAGTTTGACCAAATTTATATTAAAAATTATTAGCATCTATAATATCTAATAAATATAATATGAAAATATATTCCAAGATGAATCTAATGATATTGGTGTTGTTATGTGAATGTCTATAATTTTTTATATAAACTTGGTCAAAGTTGGATGAGATTGACTTCGGACAAACCTAATATGCTGAGTAAAAAGGACCGGAAAGAGTACAACCCCGCGCCTTCATTGTTGTTTCGGACTCACAGGAGGCGCTAGATGCTGGTGTCGTGTCTTTTGAGCCCGTGTCGGCTCCCCACAAATCTGATCGGCCGGTAGCTCACGCTCCGCTCCCATTGTCGTGCCCTTAGGGTCGGATGTGGTGGCCCCACGAGGTCCCGCGTTGCTCCTTGACAAGCACCGAGACGGATGCCCGCCGTCTTGATGCGGGAATGCAAATGCATTGCGGGAGGGCATAGAGGAGTCAGAGCGGGCTCGCGACTAAGCAAGCTGCCGCCGCCAAAGCCCACCGTCTCGCCTAGGAGTAGGCATGTGTGCCGCCTAACGCCTCGTTGGGCTTCCCTCCTCATTCGACTCCTCCCCCACCTCCTCTGATTCCGACGGCCCCTCGAACAATGACACATGCCGTCTTCACCATGTACTACTGCCATCCCCGGAGATGAAAGGTGAAGGGCAAGGCGTATCGGTGAAAATCTTCTCCTTTACTATAAGAGCATCTACAAATCAGACTTGGCAAATCTGGTCCCTCAAACGTCCGGGCGCGTCCATGGAAAGTGACCGGTCACACCTCATATTTCCTCCGCTGCATCCGCATACCTCATGTTTGAAGCCTTAAATCCACACAAAAGCATGCAAACAAGGAAATCCACGTACAACATAGATCGAATAACCTATGCTACCCTAATCCTCGCAGGAGATGTCCACTATCTCTGTGCCTAGCTCCGGGTACATGGGCGGCAGCCGCATCTCCGGCTCCTGCTGCTGATCCGTGCCAGCCTCCACCTCCATCTTCCTGCCTATTTCGGTGCTAAGCGCGTCGACCGCCGCCCGTTCTTGCCGGATGAATTGACGGTTGGTCTCCACATAGGCCTCATCTGGATGGACTCCAGGATGGCCTGCTGTTACGCCATCTCGAGCGCTTGGGCGACCGCGAACTCCGCCTCCACGTCCAGCAAGTTGAAGCCCGGAGCCGGCGTCAGCTCCTCCTCCGGCTACTCCACCTCCTCATCCTCCAGATCCGCCACCTCCATCGGAGCCGGCTGCTGCTCCTCTTTCTCCTCCGGCTCCGGCGAGTCCGGAGGCAGGGCGGCAGCGATGTGAGGGGCACGCCTCGCCCTGATCTCATGCTCAATCTGGTGGAACCGGCGCTCCGGCGTGAGCATATCATATGTGGTCTTCTTTGGCCGAACCATGGCAAAGCCGGAGGGTGTGGGAAAAGAGTAGGAGCGGGAAAGAGGTGGATGAGCTTGGACTGGCGGCACGGAGAAGGAGGTGGTGGATGTGGCTAGGGCTGGGGATGTTGGCCGTGTTAAATAGCCGGATTTGGCCTCGGGTGGCGAACCGGAGCGGCGCCGCACGACGTTCACACCCTCTGCTGGAGGAGACGTCTATCGAACCAGTGGGTTTTCTGGCGATTCCATGTGGGACCCTATCATCAGTCCGACATGGTGGACATGCCCAGGCGCCCGATATCCGCCCTAGATTAGGGCTGGATATAAGAGGTGCTGGTCAGCCCTGACGTTTGAGGCCTGTTTAAGGAGCCTGTCTGAATTATTTTTTATGACTGATTACTCACCGGACGGTCTGTCGTTTGAAGTGGGTTTGAGCGCCTCGGACATAGAGGCTCTAAGTTGAATTCGTAGTCAGACGACTCACAGTGAAATCATCCAGACGGACCAGACCATTCAAACATTTTTTTCTCCTTTGCATTGCCCACTCGCTTGCTTCACAGTTCGCACAGCACACACCACATCACACCGCGCTCACTCCCCCAACCCTAATCCCCTTTCGTCTCCACCCCCGGCGGCCGCCCGCCATGGCCGAGCCAGCGCGGCACCTCGCCGACGAGATCCTGGAGGAGATCTTCATTCGCCTGCCCACGCCGGCCGCGCTCGCCAGCGCCTCCACCGCCAGCCCCCGTTTCCGCCGCATCATCACCGAGCGCCCCTTCCTCCGCCGCCTCCGCGCTCTCCATCCGCCGCCACTCCTGGGATTCGCCGTCGACAGACGCGCCTTCCACCACGCCCAGGAACCTCATCCCTCCGCCCCGCTTGCCCGTGCCCTCGCCGACGGCGCGGATTTCTCCTACTCCTTCGTTCCCATGCCCCAGCCTAAGCCCAATCAGGAGTTGCTCAGCCCCTGGTACCACCGTGACATCCGCGACGGCCGCGTCCTCCTCGAGCACAGCTACATGTTCGACATGGGTGCTGCAGGCTTCCCAAACCTCGCGGTGTGCGATCCCGTGTCACGGAGGTACGTGCTGCTCCCGTCCATACCTGAGGAAATGGCCGTCCAGCAAGAGCGCCTTGTCGAATTCGGGCCCATGCTTGGTCCCGCTGGCGACGATGAGGATGAGACCTCGTTCTCGGTGATCTGCACGGCGTGCTACAACAGCAAGTTGGTCACATTTGTCTTCTCTTCGGCCACCGGACAATGGTGTGTAGCTGCATCTCAGCTGGAGCTCTTTGGGCACAGCTGAGCCCACTTGGAAAGGCATTTCCAGCTTCAGCTACTTGCGTGGCTGCTTCTACTGGGGAGCTCTCTGGCAAGACAAGTTTCTCGTGCTGGACACACGCACAATGGAATTTTCCACACTGAACATTCTCACAGGTTACCATATCCAGCTTCTAAATCAGCTTGGCCAGGGCCCATGCTGGTCGACCACTGCTGGTGGTACAGAAGGAGCGCTTGAGATGTTTACTCCTGTCGGCGATTACCGTTCTACCTCGCTGCATCATACCACTCAGCAAAACAACGGCAAATCATCCAACGAGTGGAAGCTAAAAAATGTCATAGCGTTGCCTCCCGGATCTCTCTATTTTACTGTGGGTGCGACCGAGGGATTCTTATTCCTTCGAGGAACTCAGTTGGTTGGTAGTTCATATGGGTTGTTGCCCCAGCATAACAATGTTGATTTTTATTCTCTGGATGTCAAGACTTCAGAACTTAAGAAGGTCTGCAGGGCAACAACACACTTTGATCGTCCCAATGTTGTTCACTCATACTTTGGCTTCCCACCATCATTGTCCAAACCGAGTCTATGAACTACAAATTAAGCGGTAAGGCTCTTCTCATAGTACTGTAGTTTTTATACTATTGGCTGGGGATTCTCTTCTCTCCTATAAAGTTGCAAATGGCAAGCTTATCTGTTTGTATTTATGAATTATGGTGCTTTACTGTCCTAATTTGTAACCCACAAAGTTAATGTTTCATGCTACTGGGAAAACTTGTCAAACCAGGAAATGTTCATGTTCTGTTTCTGTATTGATCAGCGTTGTCATGTGACTGCACAAATAAAGACGAAATAAGTTCATGCGAATCCGTGAAAATAAGTAATACAGAGTACGTAAAAATGATTTAAAATAATTTAAGTGCTGGTTTTGTCTAATAAAGTAATGATGCTAAGATGATTCGCCTTTGGGGCTTCTGACACAAATTCAGCAATGGTGAAGCTAATGTTTACTGTTTTGAGTCATACCTATTTATGAGAATAGCTCCAATAGCTTCTCCTTGAAGAATGTTGCAAAATTGTTCGACTGATGATATTGCTTGCCCCGCAGGTTACATCATGGTGACTGAAATGAAGAAATGTGTTGTTGGGTGTAGGCTCTTCTATTTTGTTTGTTCGAGGCGGAGATTGACTCAAGGTACATTAGTGTGCTCTGAAAATCGGTACTTAACTTGTGGTTCCTTTAATTTGCTGCTTTCCAAGCAAACATGTTTAGCAAGTTCACATGTGAACTCATCCTGCTTGCATATTGGTGTGTGCGCAAGTGTGCTTTTGGTTATATTGTTGCACCAGGCAGTTAGGTTTCGACGCCATTTTTGCTTATGTTCCATGATGCACCATTGTGCGTATGTGTGTGCATGGAATTTCCATCTGGTTCTGAGCTCAGTTTGTTGAAAGTTTGTTCTGATTAATGAATGTTGAACCGTTTCAGTATTTAATGAGGCAGCTCCTGCTTGTTGAACTGCACCTGCATAAATAGCTGTTTCAGTTCTATTTTACTTTCTTTGAGATGATCAGGACAGGCATGGGTAAATCAAAGCCAAAGCAACATTAGCATGGATTTTGCCTCTACAAATCACCGACTGCCTTTGCTTTAAGATTCTTAAACTTTCTTTTTACTCTGGTGGTCTGCATGGAAATGTTGCATGTTCTGTTTCTGTATTGATCATCATTGCCATGTGACTGCACAAATGAATATGAAACAATTTCATGCGAATCCGTGAAAATAAGTAATACGGAGTACATAAAAATGATTTAACTGTTGGTTTTGTCTAATAAAGTAATGATGCTAAGACGAGGCTTCTGACACAAATTCACCAATGTTGAGGCTAATGTTTACTGTTTTGTGTCATACATATTTATGAGAATAACCCCAATATATTTTCTTTGAAGAATGATGTGAAATCATTTGACTGATGATATTGCTTGCTCCGCAGGTTACATTCTGGCGACTGAAATGAAGAAATGTGTTGTTGGGTGTAGGCTCTTCTATTTTGTATGCTCGGGCTGGAGATTGACTAGCATGCACCGGTCAGCTGTGAAGCGCACTTGTAGGAATTAGATGCTCTATCCGTCAACTTCCGTCTATCGTCTGATTTCCATGGGCACCCGTGAACTGGCATGAAGGTTGAATGCACATTGACGTGCTCCCAAAATCAGTACTGTACTTGTGGTTCCTGTAATTTGCTGATTTCTAAGCAGGCTCACATGTGAACTCATCCTGCTTGCATATTTGTGCGCAAGCGTGCGTGCGCTTGATTATCTTGTGTGTTGCATCAATCAGTTGGTTCCGCCGCTATTTTTGCTTGTGTTCCATGATGCAACATTGTGGTTCTGAGCTCAGTCTTTTGAAAGCCTGTTCTGGTTAATGAATGTTGAACCGCTTCAGTATTTAACGAGGCAGCTCCCGCTTGTTGAACTGCACCTGCATAAATAGCAATAATAGCATGGATTTCGCGTCCACATCGTTGACTGCCTTTGCTTTAAGTTTCTTAAACTTTTTTTTACTCCGGAGGTGTTTACGAAGAAACACTTTGTGCCTGACATTTCAGAACTCAGAAGACGTGTGAACAAGTACTCATCTTGCGAGAGTCGTGCGACTAATGGTACATCTATCTCTTCCACTAAATCATACATATTGAAGGTTGCCGTCAATTGTGAAGACCTTTACGTACAAAGATATCATGTGCAATTGATTCGAGATAAATGTTTTCAACAACTATGCCCCACGCAACCAACAATTTATATAGGACCGCAGACTGATAGAGCACATTCTTTCCACCCTTCATGAGTCATTCAACACCTTTCACTCATATACAAATTGTCAGCAGATGCAGCACAAGAAATAAAAGGTATGACCCCTGAATGGGTGTGTTCTCTCTGTGGTTCTGATTTTAGAGTGACCGGAGGTTCAACATCTTATCCTCCAGTTGTTACATTGAGGAAGAGGAAAATAAAAATAAAGGCCAGTTTGAGAATAGTAGATGTCGGGAAGGGAACACTTTGTCTCCACTCTAACTTTCCACCTTCGCCCTCTCATCAAAGTGATAGAATGAGGCCTGACGAAACAGACCACCCAACTCCAACTGAGGCCTTGCCTTCAGAAATTGCACGATTTCAGAGTACTCCGCCACATCGAAATGTAGCCGATGACACACTGTCCTAGGAAATACATGGCACACAAAACTCGTCGAGCACATACTGTATACGGCACATGGATGATTTGCCAGCCTTGTAACTTGAAGCTAATCGGTGCTACGTCTTGTCACATACTGATAGAATCGGGATGGAATCAAGTAGTGACAACGTAGAACACCACCATAATGGAAAGTTCATGTAAAGATGATCAAGAAGCTATAGATTGGAGAAGCTCAGCGAAGAGATAACCCATGTACTTTGAAGGAATGTTTATGTGAAAATATCATAAGTGAGGAGGAGAAGCACCCTCTTCTACAGCCTATGGCTGGCACTATGCGTATGCAACAAAGGATAACACTTGTTACTGCAATGTGTGTAGGCCACCTAATCCTATTCTACACGGACATACATCACATTTTTACCTATGACAATAGGAACAGTAGAAACTAAATTGCGTCGTAATAATAGAAACAGTAGAAAATAAAGGGATGTAGTACTGAAAATAATTCAGAAATATTTGTTTGGCATAGTTGCTGCATTGATATCTCTCATAGGAAACGTACTATTGTTTTTTCCACCCTCAAAGAAGACTTGCAAAAAGATTAAGAGCTACATATCAAATTACTGGTGAGGTAGCGTTGTGGACAGTTTAATTGGGAAGACCTAGCTAGTTCAAGCCAATATTCATGGATGTATAGAACATAATGTTAGCAAGTGTGATTTACAGAAATCTATATGCCTAAGCAAATTACAAAATGTGTTTTACAGAACATAACGTCAACAAGTGTTGCTAATTTAAATTATTTTTGATGTTTATGCCTTACAATGATTTTCATGATACGATATATGCCAGTGAAATCTTAGTATGTTTATAGTTGTTAGGTCAATTGTACCTCATTCGCACCGGGGCCTCCATAATGTCAGGGCTGGTCCTACACTCTATTCTGCCAGTGTTTCTCTAAACTAGCGCAAATCGGATTGTTTCACCACATGGGTGGTTGTGCAATGCTTGTGATGAGAGTACATACGCTTAATTGCTGGTATGTGTGTGACTTGAAATTTATTCAAAGCAGTTGAATTTTTTCCTCGTTCCATATGTAAACATAATGCACAGTATAAACTACATGTACAAGAAAGAGCCATACAACATTCCAAAAGCAAAATAATAATTAATCACTTGGTCTAAAATGTATTTCGGTAAAACTCTAATTCGGTGCCGTATTCATAGAAAGCGAAGATCCAACTAAGTATCTCTTATTAATTAACTGAGAGCAAGTCTAGCAGATTCGTCATACCCGCAGCCTTCATAACACATATAAAGTGCATTCCATATTTCTTTTGAAGTTGCAGAAGCTGTACGCAAATACAAAGTCGCCTTGATGCTGCCTTCAATTTCGACAAAAAATATTACAAAAAATTAATCCAAATACAACAAATAATCCAAATTAATGAATAATCTGAATGCAACAAATAATCTAATGAAACAAATTGTCCGATAAAAATAAATGAATTTTAAAGAAATGTATACACACTATCTCTCAACTAGTTGCCAATTAGGCTCACTGGCTTAGTAAGATCCTTTGATCATGGGAGGTCTGAATTCAATCTTTTGGTATGCCTTAAATATATGCTTGAATGCAGTTTGTATTCCTGCGAGGCCTGACGATAATAGCAATATTTTCATTGTTCATGTGGCTTGGAATATCACTCTCCGTGATCATGTTGTGTAGGATCATACAAGATCACAAATTGGTCTGGTAGGAAGCTGAGATGTCATATTGTATATCATGTTTAACATGAACTTTTGTGCAATCAGTGGAGCAAAGTGTGGACTATTATTCCTTTTGCTGTTCAACTTGAAGGTGATAATGGGTTCATACAATTTCGTACATAGAGGGGGATTGATATATAATATTTTAAGGAGAGTAGATAGTGGTTTGGTTGCTTCCTATTTAACGTTGTAAATCATCAGAACAAAAGAGGAAACAATTCTTCTTCCCGCTACGGCAAAAGAAAAAAAAAAGATAGAACAAGAGAAATAAGCGGAGAAGGAAGTCAATTGCTGTGGCGAGAGACACTAACAAAAATCAAAGAAATGCTTTGCTATCAGCAATATAGTCCTTTAAAACCAGGTTTCAGAGGTGTGTCTTTTTTTCTTTTCTTGTTGCATTCAGAGGTGGTCGGCTACTGGGCTAGAAATCGTTAGAATCTGGGCCCTCCATATCTTCTCCAGTTACTGGGCTCTAAAAAGTGTATCACTCACTCCTGGCTTCAGTGTACAGCCCAGTTCTGGGCCCTCCACAGTCCACATCTTCTCTGTCACTTTACAGGGCCTGCTCTTCATTTCAGCACGGATTGCATCCAGTCCACATCTTCTCTGTCCTTGAGAGTGAGTAGGGCGAGATGAGCAGCAGCAGCCGCAGCCGCCGCCACCGCTCCTCGTCGGCGCCGCCGCTGGACGACGAGAACCTACTCCCCGAGATCCTCCTCCGCCTCCCGCCGCAGCCGTCCTCCCTCCCTCGCGCCTCCCTCGTATCCAAACGCTGGCGCCGCCTTGTCTCCGACCCCGGCTTCCTCCGCCGCTTCCGCATCCTCCACTGCCGCAGCCCTCCCCTCCTCGGCTGCTTCGTCGAACAGCTTGACGGCATCTCCTTCCTACCTGCTTTGGAGGGCCCCAATCGTGTCCCGCCCGGGCGTTTCTCCTTGCAGTTCAAGCACGGCAAGGGCTTCATGCTACTCGACTGCCGCCATGGCCTTGTACTACTCTCCGACTGGACGCGGCGCCAGTTCGTCGTGTGGGACCCCGTCACCGGCGACCAGCACCGCGTCGCCGTTCCCGCGGGGTTCGATCCGAAGAGGACCGAGATCAGCGGGGCGGTGCTTCGTGCCGCGGGAGACGTCCAACACTTCCAGGTGGTCTGTGTGGCAACACGCTGCGACGACATACAACATGGAGAAGCAGCGGTCGCCTGCGTTTATTTGTCGGAGACCGGCGAATGGAGTAACCTCGTATCGACCCCAGTTCCTTCCGGGTCCAGACGCGAGTTATATCGGATGTTATCTTTCAGAACAATGTCTAGGGAGCCCGCAGTGCTGGTTGGTGATTCCATTTACTGGATTCTTACGACTTCTTCAACAAGCATCGTTGAATTTAATTTTTAGACGCAGAGCCTGGCTGTTACAAGGGTTCCCCATGTGCCTATAGATCACTTCAAGGTTATAAGGGCAGATAGTGGCGGGCTGTGTTTCCTGTACATGTCAGAGTCAGACTTCACAGTGCAATTATGGAAGCCGGAGACCAATTGCGATATTCTTGGTTCATCTAGGCTGGGAAGAACTATTGAACTGGGCAAATTGCTTCCCGTGGAGCAAGGGAAGGACAACATATTTATAGTAGGGTTTGCTGAGGAAAATAATATGGTGTTCCTGAGGACATTGAAAGGCCTCTATGCGGTCCATCTTCAGTGATTGGAGTTGAAAAATCTACCCGAAACCAACGGAAGACCTCACTACTATCCATTTGAAAGTGTCAGGTAATAGCATGCCTTCTCAATTCGAGTATGGCAAAAACAAGTTATTTTTGGAGAATTGGTTGACTGAACGTTGTTCACATCCTTTGGTACTAAGTTAACAATTCTAAGAAGTGTCATATGTCTCTTCATTGTATAGTGATATTGTTCTGTAGGTTCTGATCTTGATTTTTTTTTCTTAGTAGTATCTAGTTCTGTTTATGTGACCAGTTCTTATGTAGCCGGGTGACAGGTTGTCATTGTTCTACTGTGGTGTGGTTTCTGTGATTGAGGCAGAGGGGGTTGGGTTCCTTCTTGTCGAACATTATGTAGCAACATTGTTTCGATTTTTCTCACATTATTACTTTTACTATTATTGTTACTACCATTGGACTATGTGGTTTAATTCTAGCAGACATTTTGTCTGTCCAGTTTAGCACATGAATATTCATACTATAAAACAGTCAACACTAAGATTAGAAAATTATCCGCATAATAAATGAACTAAATGTCATTGTTGCCTGCCTATTGACATGTGCAAGAAATTTATATGGTAGTGCTAGTGTATAGTTGCAGTGCAAATTTTTCCTCAAGATGAGATACATAACAGTTGGAAGTTGAAGAAAACTACATGAAAAACTACAGTGTCAAATGCATATAGCTTAATACGTACAGTTGGAAGCTTAATGCTAGATACATTTATGTCGTTCAATTTTGTTATCCCTGCTGATATTTTAAAATTCGTAAATCCATAACGATGACTTGGTTTAAAATTTACGTAACAATTGTTCATTTTATCACTTGGAGGAGAGTCCTGCTATGAGTGGCAACTCCATTGGCACCAGCATTTTTAAAAAGTTGAGTTCATTTCATATTTTCAGCCTAGATTGATTTACAGATAATCTTAATTTGAGTTGTCATGATCACTTCTGATGCTAGGATTTATAATATGAGCATATTTATTGTGTTTGATATGGCGTGAAACAAGCTTAAACTTATTATAGATAACTTCTCTTTCTGATTAGCTAATAGTCTGAGACTGCATGTTCTTCGTTTTTATGGTATTAATGAGTATATGCTGTTTTGAGTGATAATCCTCAAAGTTGACAAGTGTGGTTTTGTCTATCCATACCTAATGTTGTTTCAACCCTGAAATATTTTCTTTCTAGAATTACACTCGTAGGTTTATCTGAATATCTCTTTGATTCCTTCTCATACCTAGTGTTTTCTTTTGGAATATCATTGGTTATTTGATTGTATATCATTCTAGAACAGATGTTGGCGGTGAACATGGCCGAGCTGAACTTTTTGCACAATGCATAGGATGATTGGCTGGTCAGATACACTATCATGATGTATTGGTTGATCAGGTAAGCTTATCTTCTGCATGTAAGTTGAGGCATCTAAAATATAATTTTTCTTATAAAAATATCAGTTTCCTTTTTACAAGTACCAAATGGAAAGAGAGGACCCCAAGATTCTCT
This sequence comes from Triticum aestivum, assembly GCF_018294505.1. Taxonomy (NCBI): domain Eukaryota; kingdom Viridiplantae; phylum Streptophyta; class Magnoliopsida; order Poales; family Poaceae; genus Triticum; species Triticum aestivum. The sequence goes on from NW_025228059.1 coordinate 671,087, forward strand.
ATATGACCTTTTGCTAAACAGTTGACCTCCCATCATGCTCTCATGCAGTCTGCTTCATGCTTCAACTTTCGTTTCCCTTCGTCATGCCTTCACCTAGCTACTGGATGTGCTCTTTCGCTTTCCGTCCCTTCTAGTATCATATTGTCTTGTTGTTGGTTTACTTCATCCTTGGTTCTCCGGTCCCCTTTGATAGTGCAAGCTCTTCCCCCTCTAGCTTCTCAAATGACCGATGACTTGGGACCCTTCTCCATTCCCTATTTGTATGTTCGTCCCTCCTCATAGATGAGAATGCGCTGATAAGGCCCTCGTAGTCATATGCACATCACCACAAATAATATTTCAAATTATCTGATAAGATAGGTTGTTTGGTGTTTGCCGCTAAGGCCACTGATCAAGTAGCTTGTGCTTAGACAAGGGTAAGAGACATGAGGATTGAAGAGGATGTGCTTCATAGAATCGCTAGCTAAAGGGTGGCTCGAGAAGGTTTCCCATCTCGGTAAGGAGAACCTACTGAAAACCAACCTGGGAGGATCGAGAGACTTGAGAGGAGCAAGTAGGATGTGGTACGACGAGGCCAAGGAGCGTGCACCCGCCAACTGTAACGCGAACCATGTGACCCTGACTTGACCATATATACAAGGCAAGCAGGAAAGACCTCTAGGACTAGGTTTTCTCACTGACCACCTCCTTCCACCTCTTCGTTGCCAGGCTGAGATCTTGTAACACAAGGAACAAAGCTCCTCAACGATCTCCTTGATCGTCGGCAAGCAATCGAGCCATCCAAATATCAAAGGCATGAGTAGGGTCTTACCTCGTCTCGAAGGGCCCTAACCTGGGAAAAATCCCTGTCCCATGCCTTACCATCTCAATCCTCTTCTCACACGTCCCATCGAACAAATTCGTCGTCGTTTGACGGCATTCCCAGTATGTTCCAAACACAGTCAGTTGGCACACCAGATAGGGGTTGCGTGCGCGATCTAGCCAATCGAGTCAAGATGGCTTCGTCAACTAAGATCGACAGCTTTGCAGCGAGCCGGGACTCACCCTTGGCACCCTCTGCTTCGCCTCGAAGAAGGCGGAGGCCTAGATCCTTGCCACCCCTTTCGTTAATGGGTAGGCCTCCGCTCCGCCGCTGAAAACTCCGGCGAGTTACACGCCAGAAACTTCAACCCACGCCACACGACCGCTTCCGTTGCCCTTTTGCAGGTCAGAACTGCTGCCTGCAAATGCGACGAGCTCTCAGCCACGCATTTGAAGCATTGATTCATGCGGCGGCGAACCATGGGCTGACATTGATCCATCGCGTGAGGTCTTCATGTCGGGGCTGCTCCTTGGAGCCTTGAAGAACCACGACATCCTGGTGACCCCCATCACGGAGCAAAGTCTTGAAGGCGTACTGCTTGAGACGATGTACCCCCACCTTTTGGTCGAGCGAGAGGAGCTCAAATGCCAGAAGAATGAGCTCGTCGCGTAGCACAACGAATGCATCGAAGAGTTGCGCAAGTGAACGACAAGTTCGGTCTCCCAAAGAAGAAAGGGTTCCTTGTCATCGCTTCTTTGGTCCAACCTTGCCGCGGCCACTATGGTGGAACACAATTGAGATCCCAAAGGGCGTCCCAAGACACGACAAGCTCCACCAAATCTGTGTAGAACTCAAGGAGGCTGTCGCTCAGCAGGCGGCGATCTCGGAAGCGTGGGCACAATTCGTATCGGCAAGCTCCAAGATCAAGCGCCCAAAGGGCTTCCAGGCCTTTGGCTCTATCGCGCACCGCCCATCGCCCAGAGGTCTTGGCTAAGTCCAGATCCAACCAACCTGGGGACATGCGGATGCTCACCTCATCCTTGTACCTCGAGATCAAGAAGTAGGCGGGTGGTCGCCGGCCGGAACAACACGCTTCCTCAAGGCAGGATGACCGGGATTGGCTGGCTTGGGAGCACAAGGGCAATGATCCTCTTCCTCAAGATCACGACGAATCCTCCAGGGGTCGGGACCAAAGGCCTTCAACCCTCACATTCGAAACGCCATATTCTCTTCGCTTTTTCCGGTCCGTGGGATCAACAAGTATGATGTGGAAACTTGACCGGACACCTGGCTCGCTGATTATCACACCGCGTGCGTCATTGCCGGCCGGGGCGACTACATGGCCGGAAGGGACCGCCCCCCTGCACCTAGCAGTGTTTGTGCATGCTTGGTTCACCAGCCTCCTGGCGGGATACATCCCGAACTGGAAGGACCTTGAGAAGCTCTCCAATGAAAATTTCCAAGGCGACGGGAGGCGCGGGGCGACCGGCGGCGGGGCGGAGGAAGCCGGGCGGCGCTGGGGTCGGGCGCGGGGCAACTGGAGCGGGGCGTGGAGGCGGAGGTCCGGGGCGGAGCGGGGCGCCGGCGCGAGGTGGCGGCGGAGGTCCGAGGAGGCGCGGGATCCGGCGCAGGAGGCGCGGGTCCGC
>NW_025228059.1:673797-680625 GCF_018294505.1 Triticum aestivum
GGGGGCGGCGGGCGCGCCACGTGGCAGTGCAGGATTCGTCGAGGGCGGCGGCGCGGACATGTCCTGCGGCGGGGGATTTTTGTCCGGTGGCGCGAGGTGGAAGGAGGCTAGGGTTTGCACCGCAAATTTCGGGGGAGAGGGCATATTTATAGGTAGAGGGAGCTAGGAGAGTCCAAATGAGGTGCGGTTTCCGCCCACACGATCGTGATCGAACGCCCGAGAGCATGGAGGGGGTTAGGATGGCCTAGGTGGGCTGTGTGAAGAGGTGCTAGGCTGCAAAGAGAAGGGGTTTTTCGGGATACGCGGTTAACCGTTGGGGCATCAAACGACCTCCGAATGGAACGAAATTTGACGGGCGGTCTGTCGGTGCTATACCAAGGCCACTCGGCAAATCTCGGGCCATTCCGAGAAGGTTTTTTCTCCCGCTCAGGAAACAAGGTCTGAGAGGGGCGACGGGCGCGCGTGAGAGTGTCGGATCGCGAAACGGACAACGGGGAAAAAGACCGTATGCAAGTTTTGAAAAACATGATGATGCAATGCATATGATGACATGGCAAAATGCAACACGCAAGCAAATGACAAGGCAAGGACGGCGAAAAACTGGCAGACACCTGGCGCATCGGATCCGGGGCGTTACAACTCTCCTCCACTGACAAGAGATATCGTCCCGAGATCTTAGGACCGAGACGGAAGGAAAAAGGGATGAGGAGAAATAAGAACAAAACAGTGAGGATGAACAAAGTCAAGAATACTCGAGTAGGAAAGAGGGTTGTTGAATGAGACAAGAAGCAAAAGCTCAAAGAATAAGGCTGAATTTGAAACCACTCTGGTTAGGACAAGATAGAAAAGGAATAATAACGGCGGAACTTATGCAGCACTCCGGCTGAACAAGGAAAGAATAGAACATGAACTTGAGATATGGAACGATACTTTACTTGAGGAACAACACAAAACCTCCGGAATACTTGAAATAGTTAAATGAAAGGAACGAAGAAGAAATGATGTCATCTACCACAACTGAGTTTGAAAGCATCCTTAGGAGGAAGGATTGAACGAAGTTGTTGAGAAAATCAACAACGAAAAGAATAAGCTTGTTGTGGTCTTATGGGTACATCTCAAAATCAAGAGGTGATAACCAACCACAAACGGGAATGGTAGAAAAGCCGAGAAGAACGAAGAAGTGCAAAACTCCACTTCAAAAGAATATGGAGGATTACTTGCAACTCGAGAAACAAGAAGAAGATACTTGAGCTACGCCTACAAGAATCTTGATGAACACTTGAAGAATGAATTAAATCATGATGAGCCACCATGATGAACTCCGTAACAAAAGAATGACGAGATAAAATTGAAGGATGAAAGGGATAAGATTAAATCCTTGCGATGATTTGGATGGAGGTTCGCGACGAAATCGGTGAGAAGCTTGGAACTCCGGAAAAGAAAAGATGAAAACACTTTGAACCGAGAATGTGATAAGATGAACAATCTCCGAAAAGAAGAGATAAAACCACTTGAAGAAATAAGAATAAGGATTACATTATGGTTACCCCCCACCAATTAAATTGATGAGAAACAATGGATTTGCATACTACTTATTCTCGTTGGAAAGATTAAGGGGGGATAAAGCGCAAAATTTGGGAAAGTCTTCATGAACCACCGGTAGGGCTGGAAAGAACGAATGAATTGATATGATAACAACAGAAAGAATCTTGAACGAGCCACCGTAGGAACTCAAAATTGAATGACGAAGGAGAATGACTCACCGGGAAAAATAGGAAAAACACGAATATACTTGAGGGAATCAGGATGCAATTGTAAGAAGAGATCGCGAGCTGGTTGAAGAAAACACTGGAAGAATATGTGGACGAACGAAAAGGCATTGATATAGAATAATCGGAGAACGGATTTGAAAAAAACTTAGGACAAAGAAATCTTCTGAATTGGAGGCCTCCGGATAATTGAGACTTAAAACAACTCCTGAAATACTCCGGATGGGTGAAAAGATTTGCATGACTAGAAACGATATGAGCGGATAATATCAAGCTAGCGACATGAATCTTCGGGAGAACGGACAAGATTTAAGAGAAACTCTTCTTCGGTCTTCAAATGTTGAGAATGACGACGAGAAAGAACACCAAAATTGTTGAGATACTCCGGGAGAATGAAAACGAAGAGGTAGAGTCAACAATGAAAATAATTTGAAATTGATCTTGGAAAGGCATCTGACTGATGAAATTCATTCTTACGTCAACTTTGAAAAGAATTTCAGAATAACTCCGGGAAACTTAGAAGAGTCAGGTAAGATCCTGGGAAAAGACCTGTGGGTTAGGGCCCACTGAAAAGAAACACCGTTGGAAAGGATTGTTGAATGAGAAATGATGCACCGGAACGATTGAAATATTTGAATGAGGTGACAACCTCAAATTAATTAGAACACAAACGAATCTCCTGAGATGTCTTGAGCACTCCGGAAGGATAAACTAGCGAGAGGCGAACGAGCAAGGAAAACACTTGATCCAAGGAAAAGAATATGATCAGCCCGAAAAACTTGAATTGAGTCCACTGGAGAAGAAAACAAGACGAATCAATGATGAATTGACAAGAATTCACCGGTTGAAATAATTGAGGGAAGACTAAAGAGGCTCCACACGAATGAAATTGATGCTCGAAAGAGACCCAGGCTCCGGGAAGAAGAGGGTGGGAGGGCGGGAAAAACAAAGGCAACTTGGAAGGTAGAACCGACGAATAACTTCAAGCGAAAACACCGGTTGGGAGAATGCAAAGGCTTCGCACGAGTAGGATGGATACTCGATTACGGGCTCCGGCTCCGAGAAGAAAAAAGGGTGGGCGGGTGGGAATAGAAAACAACTCAGGATTGAACTTGCGAAAACGGAGAGGGTCGAATCACCTTGACGAGAGATGCACTGGATAAAAAGAGCTGAGAACAACGATCGAAAAACCAACTGCGTGATCCTAAAGAAAATTTGAAGGGGAAGAGAAGTAATTCAAAACACCTACGTCAAGATTCCTCACCAGAGCGACGAAGAGGCTGAGGAGTAAAAAGAATTCCTACTCTCCGATATAACTAGACTCTGAAAAAGTTTTCTTCTAGACTCAACAACGGCCAAACTACACGATCAATCAAGGGGGGCTCCTAGGGTCGGTCGAGGCTCTGATACCAACTTGTCACGCCCAATATGCGATACTATCCTAAAGAGATTCGAAGATCCCACCAAGGATAGAACCGCATATTGACCGGCTTTTGCAAGGTGAATATCATTACATCAACATTTCATAATAGATGGGGATACATAGAAGGCATACACATGCCGCAAGAATACATCAATACATCATACATAAGATCAACATCCGACTACGGATGAAACACAAACAGAAGCTCAAACGACATCCACCCAGCTAGCCCAGGCTGCCGACCTAGAACCTATCCCCTGATGGAAGAAGAAGCAGAAGAAGAACTCCAAAACAAGTAAACATCGCTCTCGCATCATGATCATCGCAAAACCTGTACCTCCAACTGGTGGTGTAGTAATCTGTGAGCCACGAGGACTCAGCAATCCCATTACCATGGGTATCAAGACTAGCAAAGCTTAATGGGTAAGGAAGTGGGTAAAGTGGCGAGGTTGCAGCTGCGACTAAGCAATGTATGGTGGCCAACTTACGCAAATAATAGCGAGAAGAGAAGCAACGGAACGGTCGTGAAGCTAGCAATGATCAAGAAGTGATCCTGAACTCCTACTTACGTCAAACATAACCCAGAAACCGTGTTCACTTCCCGGACTCCGCTGAGAAGAGACCATCACGGCTACACACGCGGTTGATGCGTTTTAATTAAGGTCAAGTGTCAAGTTCTCTACAACCGGACATTAACAAATTCCCATCTGCCACATAACCGCGGGCACAGCTTTCGAAAGATAATAACCTGCAGGGGTGTCCCAACTTAGCCCATTATAAGCTCTCACGGTCAACGAAGGATATTCCTTCTCCCGGGAAGACCCGATCAGTCTCGGAATCCCGGTTACAAGACATTTCGACAATGGTAAAACAAGACCAGCAAAGCCGCCCGAATGTGCCGACAAATCCAGATAGGAGCTGCACATATCTCGTTCTCAGGGCACACCGGATTGTCCAAGCTTCCGGTAGGCCAGCCCAGAGTTGCCCCTGGTGGCCACCGGTGGCTTACAGGTTGGACCAACACTCGAAGGAGCACTGGCCCGGGGGGGTAAATAAAGATTACCCTCGAGAGCGCGACTCCCAAGGGAAAAAAGGCTAGGTGAGGCAAATGTAAAACCAAGGTTGGGCCTTGCTGGAGGAGTTTTATTCAAAGCGAACTGTCAAGGGGGTCCCATAAATCACCCAACCGCGTAAGGGACGCAAAATCAAGGAACATAACACCGGTATGACGGAAACTAGGGCGGCAAGAGTGGAACAAAACACCAGACATAAGGCCGAGCCTTCCACCCTTTACCAAATATATAGATGCATTAATTAAATAAGAGAATATTGTGATATCCCAACAAAATTCATGATATCCATGTTCCAACATGGAACAAACTTCTTCATCTTCACCTGCAACTAGCAACGCTATAAGAGGGGCTGAGCAAAGTGGTAACATAGCCAAACAAGGGTTTGCTAGGAAGGGTGACAAAGGTTAGAGGCTGACATGACAATTTGGGGAGGCTTGAAGAGCAAGTGATAGGTAGCGCACCATAGCGATAGAGCGAAGCAACTACCATAGCAATGATAGTAATGAGATCCAAGGTGACGGTCATCTTGCCTGAAATCCCGCTAGGAAGAAGAACGAGTCCATGAAGAAGATGAAGCCACGAAGACAAACCGAGCGTAGACGAACGAATCCTCACGATCGCAACGAAACGGGAACTATCGAGAAGAAGCACACAACATGGTAAACACACCACACATGAACAAGGCATGATGCTCAACCAAGTATGATGCATGACAAGGCTATATGAAGCTACTCATGTCCAGAGATGATGCATACAAGAGCAACACATCAAAGCAAGTTTAAATGAGGCCGGAAACAACCTATAACAATTCCGGTAAGTCCTCATATGTAAATTTAGAAATTGGTCCAGATCTGAATAAACCTTAAGTTCAAGTTGTTAAACAGCAAGTTAAGATGCACAAAAAACAATCTATACGAAATTCTAGTCAAGTTACATATAAAGTTCATTAGATTCGGAGCTATGGCCTAAAGGATATGAGCAAAACAAGTTAACCATGGCATTGATGCAAAATGCATACAAACATCAAGCAAACACCTCAAAACAATCATGCAACAAGATAATATGGAACTACATGCAAAACTAAGCAAGTTTGGTATAGAGCGTGCTCAAAACGGAGCAACGGTGCAACACATACACTCCAAACAAGATATAACAACAATCTGTCCAAAACAGCAACTAGGCATATAGCAAGCATCAAAACAATATGCTACAGCAACTCAACATGAAAAAAGGCATGGACATGATGTACAGGTAAAGCACAACAAAACATCAACATTGAGCTATCTCCAGAAATCACTAGAACATGCTCAAAAGGATATGGGAAGATTGCAAATAATAACAGTTTCACAGACTTGGCAGAAAATACTGGACATGGCAGACATAACATCAGGTTGCAAAGTTTAGAGCTATCAAACAACATGCTACAGGAACATATCATAGCAAACAAAGGCATGTCATGAATCTACTAATTGATAGAACAAAAGTATCTTACTGATCATGAGCTAAAACGGTACAGAAGATATGATGGCACCCATGTAAACATAGGAAGTTTCATAAACAGATACAGACTTAGAAGAAAAACAAGGCATGGCAGAAATAACGATAAGTAGGCATGTTGGTGAGCTTGAACCACTCACCACAGAGCAATTCATGGGAGGACAAGGTAACCAGCAGTAAGATGGCGCAAATATGAAACTAAACATGGCAATAGCAAGTTCATAGGGTACATGGATCACTAGCAAAACACATGGCAAAACTGAACTTCATGTTAACAGGCTGACGGCAACATTATTTAGCAATTTGAGAGCAAGATTACAACAAGCTACATCAGGCTATAAATGCAAACAAGGGTATGGATAGATATCGCATAACAAGTATAACAAAACACCCTTAGTGAACATCTCCAGATTAAGCATAGAATGACTTGTAGCAGCAGGTTTACATGGCATCACAACATAACAGACTCAGACTTAGCAGAAATGACCAAGTCACAGAAATCAGCAACATCATGGAGGCTACTTTGCATGCTTGTGCTAGTCACCACATAGATCACAAAAATACAAGACAAGCACCACTGTAAACATGGCATGATGTATATCAAAACACATGTAGACATCAAGCTCATAGGATGCACTCACAAAATGCAGCTAAAAAGACAAATCACCAAGTTCTGATAACAGACAGCAGTTAACATCCTATAGCACTCTTGCAACGATGATTAGGGCATCAACATGATCTCAAACAAGCATGGCACAATGGAACAAATTGAAGAGCATCTCATGAAGAACATTTAGATATATTATATGCATGAATCGGAGCACCGAGCACGAAGTTATGACAGGATGAACAGGGCAACATAATGCAACAATTTCAGGACTTAGCAAAAAATTACCACTCCGAAAATCTGGACGGGGAGATCTGGGATCGGGGCGCCGTTTGGTTGGGCGTCCTGGTGGATCTCGTCCCACTTGGCTAGATCTGGCCGGCGTGGGCTCCGGCGAGGCGGGACGTGGAGGTGGCGGCAGGACGCCGGCGAGGGATCCGGCGCAGGAGGCGCGGGTCC
>NW_025228059.1:681116-687968 GCF_018294505.1 Triticum aestivum
GCAGCGCGGGCGCGCGACGTGGCAGTGCCAGATTCGTCGAGGGCGGCGGCGCAGACATGTCCGGCGGCGGGGGATTTTTGTCCGGTGGCGCGAGGTGGAAGGAGGCTAGGTTTTGCACCTTGAATTTCGGGGGAGAGGGCATATTTATAGGTAGAGGGAGCTAGGAGAGTCCAAATGAGGTGCGGTTTTCGCCCACACGATCGTGATCGAACGCCCGAGAGCATGGAGGGGGTTAGGATGGGCTAGGTGGGCTGTGTGAAGAGGTGCTGGGCTGCAAAGGGAAGGGGTTTTCCGGGATACGCGGTTAACCGTTGGGGCATCAAACGACCTCCAAATGGAACAAAATTTGACGGGTGGTCTGTCGGTGCTATACCAAGGCCACTCGGCAAATCTCGGGCCATTCCGAGAACGTTTTTTCTCCCGCTCACGAAACAAGGTCTGAGAGGGGCGACGGGCGCGCGCGAGTGTCGGATCGCGAAACGGACAACGGGGAAAAAGTCCAAATGCAAGTTTTGAAAAAATGATGATGCAATGCATATGATGACATGGCAAAATGCAACACGCAAGCAAATGACAAGGCAAGGACGGCGAAAAACTGGCAGACACCTGGCGCATCGGATCCGGGGCGTTACAACTCTCCTCCACTAACAAGAGATCTCGTCCCGAGATCTTAGGACCGAGACGGAAGGAAAAAGGGATGAGGAGAAATAAGAACAATACAGTGAAGATGAACAAAGTCAAGAATACTCGAGTAGGAAAGAGGGATGTTGAATGAGACAAGAAGCAAAAGCTGAAAGAATAAGGCTGAATTTGAAACCACTCTGGTTAGGACAAGATAGAAAAGGAATAATAACGGCGGAACTTATGCAGCACTCCGGTTGAACAAGGAAAGAATAGAACATGAACTTGAGAAATGGAACGATACTTGACTTGAGGAACAACACAAAACCTCCGGAATACTTGAAATAGTTGAATGAAAGGAACGAAGAAGAAATGATATCATCTACCACAACTGAGTTTGAAAGCATCCTTAGGAGGAAGGATTGAGTTCTGCTCATAGACCGCCTTCTTGAGCGTGTTGGGGCTGATAATATTTCGCACCTCAGCTATCTTAAGCTCGGTGAAGGTGGCAGCTAGAGGCGTCTCCTGAGAACTGAACGCCAGACGACGCCTGTTGCAATTGGGTTTCTCCGTCGTACCAGCTAGATCGCGGTCGTCTTTTTCAGGGTTGTGTTCTTGAGAAGGAGGCCCGCAGAACTCGTCACCGTACCCATGTTCGGCAAAGTACTTATCGACGTTGGAAAATGTACCGCCGTCGTTGTCGTCGTCGTCCGGATCCTGTGCCATATGCATGTCCGGATCCTGTGCCATAGGGATGTCCGGCATGTCCGGTAGCGTTGCGGCGTTCTTGCCATGGCTTGGCGCTGGCATGACTGGCGGTCTTGTTTGTGGGGTGGTGTCCCCCGCCCCCAAACGAATCTGGCTCTTCGGCAAAAGCAGGGGCCAGCTTACGCAGGTGCTCAGGGTCATCACATCATCTTTGTCGGCCCGAGCGGGTCGAATCGGAGGTAACAACTCGTCGCAGCCTGGCAGCACCCGAACCAGTTCAACCCTATACAAGGTGGGTGGCATCGGATTACCGTGGAACACGCGGTTGCCCGGTTGAACGATTCTGCCCTTGGCGACATCGACCAACTCGCCGCCCACGAAGTGCAGGAGAGTGCAAGGAACATCGGCGGCGCCCTGCGAAAACATGTAGGGTGTCAGGGATGCCCAGTCGAAGGCAAGGAGATGAAGTCATCGGCCGAGAGGCTTAGTTACCGTGATGCCGTCGAGCTCGGCTAATGTCGAGGCACCGCCAACGGCGGGCGTGCAACTGACGGAGGGGCCGCTTGCTGGCGAGGTGCCGGCCGGCGTACACCCGGGTGCATTAAGCTCCAATGCCCGTGCCGGCGCCGGAGACACGAATACCGCCTCCGCCGGAGACACCAATGGCGTCGCCTGCGCGTTGTGCGAGTTGCTGGCCGTGAAGCTGGGAACCGGGGGAGGCCCCTGTTGGCCGCCCGCAATCCACGTCGTCAGCCCCTGAATCAAGGTAGGCACAATGGCCATGAGCGTCGTTCCCAGTTGTTGTTGCACTTGCTCTTGGACAATCTCCGAAATCCGCGCCACTTGTGCCTTGAGTTCTTGAACCTCGCGCGACTGGCTTTCCGAGCTGGTCTTTTTCTCCTTTCGCCCACCATCGGTATAGTATGATGACCATTTTGTGAACAAGCCTTTGCCGGCCACACGACCAGCTGATGACGGCTTACTGAGCTTATCCTTGTTTTTCATTACGTTCAACGCCCTATTTAAAGGGGTGTCAAAAGGGGAGCTCTGAGACGACCCCGTGCTACTGCTTTCAGCCTCCTGCGGAAGGAATGTGAACCATTTAGAAATTTGGCTTCATTAATTAGAATGCAACCATATGGAGCTAATTATGCGGGGGTGTATTCCTTACCAGAACAAGCTCAAGCGCCCTGGTCTTCGGATCCGTGGTAAGCTCCTTTGTTACCGGGTCCTCCTTGTACCGGGCCCTGACAAAGTTCCTGGTCTGCTTGTCACGGAATTTCTCGAAGCGGGGCGGTAGGCCTTGCTCGGCACGCTCCGCGTCCTCCTTGTCCCATATAGGCTCCGCCACTCTGTAACCGTTGGGACCGAGTTGGTGGACCCCTAAGTTCAACTGCCGCATTTCTTTCCCCCACTAACTTGATTCGGAGGTTGCGCTGCTCTCGCACTTGATCTTGAACTCCTTGTAGTCATCTTCGCTCATCAAAGGATATTTCGCCTTGATCTTCTCATAACTATCACCTTTTTCAATCATTGCCTTCACCGTGCTTCTCCATGTAGACAGGGCCGTGCTCATCCTCGTGAGGGCGGCACTGTTCACTTTATTCCCTAAGAGGCGTGTGTTTGCAAACTCAGCGGGGAACTTGTATCGTTCGTGCAGCTTCGTGAAGAGGAGGCTGCGCAAATTCCCTCGGTCCTTATGCCTTAGGTTCTCGGTGTTGATCGAGACGGTGCTCCGGAGAATGCACCCGATCTGAACCGAGTACCCCTTGACTACTTGTTTGGGCGCCGTTGGATGCCCGTCGGAGTTCACTTCAGTAAATTCCTCCTTGACGGTGCCGAGCACGCTCGGGCACCGGTCCTTCCGTTGCCTCTTCGGTTGGCTGCCATCTGTGCGTGCGCCGCCATCATCAGTGGTGGCATCCTCGGCGGCACCATCAGTGGTGTCATCCCCGACCCCACTAGGGGTTGTGTAGTCAGGATCGGTGTCTTCCGCGGCATCGTCCTGATAGCGGTGAGGTTCTTTCTCCAGCTCATGGGACAGCTCCCAGAATTGCTTGGCGCCCGAACCGCCGGCCTCATCGTTGTGGGCCATGTTTCGCTCTAAATAGGAAAAAAGTTTGGTCAAAAAGTTGGTTATTGTCAAGGAACAAGATCATGGTCTCATCATTTAGGGTTTGTCGACACCGAGGCATCCTAAAAGCTAAGCTTTTATCATTTTGGGTTTGTCGACGCCGAGGCACCCTAAAAGCCTAAGCGTACATCATTTAGGTTCTCATCTACACCGAGGCACCCTAAAAGCCAAGGTTTTATCATTTAGGGTTTGTGGACTCTAAGTTGGGCCTAATCACTTGGCTCTATTGCCACCTATGGTTTAATGCAGCAAGAATAAAGGGGCAGTTGATCCTACTTAATTAAGTACTAAGATACCCCGGCCCATGCATTAGTCGCAAGTACCCCATATGTCCTTTTTTTATCAAAGTCATGCTAAAATTCACGGAAAATTTCAGCATGACCTTTGCTGAAAATAGGACATATGGAGTACCCGAATTTGCCGGAACGGAAGTTAATCGACATTCCGACAAACTCAAGGGCCTCTCGGGGTACCTGCAAAATCATCACGACACGATGGTCGGAGACAAAACCCAGCAAACTAGCACCACAATGTGCCTCTGCTTTCATATGGTATATCCAAGTGCCACAAAAGACCAAATCACATTTTTATACCAAGTTACACAAAGAAAATGCAGAGACAAGACTCCAGGTATCAAAGAAAAATCATGGTTTGACAAATCGTTCATAGAATCCATAGTTATGTACTAGGTGTTACAACTGCATGGGATACTTATATGAGGACAGAGACACAAGCAGAGTAACTGGGTAAAGTGCAATAGCTAGCCACATAAGTCAGGTACATGAGTGCACCTAAGCACCAAGAGGAACTGTTACAACTCCATAAGGTATATCCAAGTCACTGCTGCTCATATTCAAAAAACCTAACTCCAATATAACCAGAAAGATTTTAAAACATTATATCTCCCTGCTGACACGAACTGAAAGCGTAAATAAAATACCATCTTCTTTTGTTGATGCGTTGGTGTTTCAGAGCAGAGGTAAGAAAACCGGAGACCATATATGTAGTTTCTAACATATGCAAGATTACTTAAAAATTGGAGAGCCATGTCGTTTCTACTGGACCTAAATAGAGCTAGCTGCTGGTGTTGAACAATAAACAGCCACACCACACACTAAGACAAGTAACTGAAATGACTCTCTTTGTATTGTAGTAGAAGAAGAAACAAGAGAGAGATGCAAGATAGTAGTATATATAGGTGAGTCAACCTATTATTCTAGGCAGCTGCCTTGCTGGTGATTCGGTGTCGTCGCAACTAGATCCCTCCCACTCGACCTGCGATCTTCTACAAGGAAAAAGTAGCAGCTCAGTCAACCACCATATAATTATACAAGGAAAAATGTTACTTGGCACAAGTGTAAACGAGAAGCTTGAGGTAGCAGCAGATTGAAGTGATGAAGTGCAAAGGAGAAGCTTGAGCTAGTAAACAATTTCTGACTGTTATAAAGTGGGGAAAGTAAAATAAAATTCATGACTAGTCATGGCAGTAGAAAAGAGATGAGATTTCACAAAACCAGAGCCAAGCATAGTCCAGAATGTCAAATTTTCAGTTAGTTAATTATTACAGTCCTTTGCTAAAAGAGATGATCCGTCCCAGAAATTTAATACTAGATGCATGCAGTCTGTTGAGGATCTTTTAGTGAATGACTAACAACAAGTAGCCGAGCTTGCCCAAGAAAGATTAGATTCAGAAGTGCTGGCTGCTGCTAGTGAATGGAGCTGACAGTTATACAGTGTCAATTGACAGTAAGTAGAGTGAGATGATCAAACGTTTGTGCTGAATAGTAGTGGCAGTGTAATGTTAACTAAATACAGTTGGCAGTGTATAGAGTGTTAATTGACAGTACGTTGGAGTAGTACTCTATAGCAGTGGCTAGTCCTGGATAACTGACAATAAGATAGATTCAGCCCTGTATAACAGTGACGGTGTAATGTTAATTGCCATTCATGTATCCGCTTGCACAGACCATCTAACATGGCTCCTTATTTTGTTTTTTCATGCTGCTATGGCCTGCATGTAATAAAACAATATGTTGTATTTTTCCTACAGGTAAGGAAACATGTATCATATTTCTGCAAAGTCGTGCTCTGTTTTCCTGTTCCATGAGTATTTCGCATTCCCTATAGAAGCTTATCGGTTACTTTTATGTTTAGTACACCCAGGCTATCTCATGACAGAGATTCCACCATATGTTTTTAATCCATGAATAAACTGGAATATGCTCTTCTTTATTAATTCGTTTTGGGAGAATATAGATTTTCTGTAAGAAAAACCTCAATGCTAGCATCTGGATGTTGTACTCCTAGCTAGGTTCATTTCTTCAGCCAATACTTCAGCCATCTTAACAACCAATAGTACCAAGAGAAGCTCTGTTTCTTCAAGTTAACAGTTAATTTGCACCAATACTTAGTAGCTAGGTTCACAATTTCAGATAGTACTCACAGCAGTTAATCCCATTACTTAACAGTTAATTTGCACCATCACTTCAAAGTTAAGCAGCTGGGTTAACAGTTAATTTGCGCCCTTATACTTACCAACGGCGTTACATACAACAGAAAACAGGCTACTCCGAGTAGTTCATCCCATAAGCAAGTAGAACAAGTGAAAGAAAAAAAATTAGGGGGAACAGGGGAAGGCACCTTGGGTAGATGAGGTGGGGCGGCGGGTAGACGGGCACCTTGGCGTGCAGGCGCTCGAGGGCGACGAAGCGGCAGAGGTCGAGCGCGTAGGGCTTGAGCAGCTCCCCGGAGAGCGCCTCCAGCCACGTCTCCTCCACGAGCAGCTCCGGACTCGACGAGGCGGAGGTTGCGGCGCGCGCGGGCGAGGGCGAGGTTGGTGTCGGCCCTGCGGCGCTGCTCCGGCGAGAGTGGGGTGGGGTCGGAGGGGAGGAAGGGGAGGATGGGGATAGGGAGGCGGCGGGGGCGCGGATTGGGAGCGGACGAAGAGGAACTGGCGCGAGGGAGAGGGACGAAGGGGAACTGGCGAGGGAGAGGGAGGAGTTAGCTATAGGGGGGAAACTTACTAATGGCGCACCCCGAAGCGGTGCACCATTAGAATGTTTTTTTATATAGCAATGGCGCACCCACGATTAGTGCGCCATTAGTAAACTTTTTTTTATATAGCAATGGCGCACCAGCCAGAGGTGCGCCATTAGTAATTTTTTTTGTTGCATCTAATAATTTTTTAGAAAATGAACATGAAACAGTAATATTTTTTATAAAAAACAGTAATAATTTTTTAAAAATATCATCAAATTTGTTATTTGAAAATATATATGAATACGAAAAAATATCATCAAATTTATTATTTGAAAAAATCATCAAATTTGTTATTTGAAAATATATTTTGGACATTCATTTGTGATGGTGGAGCGGGCCTGGGAGGGTGC
>NW_025228059.1:688237-715469 GCF_018294505.1 Triticum aestivum
CGGGGAGGGTGCGGTGGGTCATCGGCGGCGGTGGAGCAGAGGAGGATGCAGTGGGTCGGCGGCGGCGGTGGAGCGGGGGAGGGTGCGGGGGGTCGGCGGCGGCGGCCGGTGGAGCGGGGAAGAGGGTGCGGGGGGTGCTCGGCGGCGAGGGGGACCGGATCTGGCGAGGTGGGATAGCAATCGAGATGGAGGGGGATCGAGATTGAGTGTCCATGAAATTTAAAAATATTCATGAGTTCAAAAAGTGCCCATGAAATACAATCGAGAAATGAAGGCTACAATTTAAATACAATCGATCTTAGCTAGCTATCTGTTCACAATCTTCTTGCCCTTATTTTTCGTAAATGGAGTTCTTCTCTTGAACGGACGTCCTTTAGGTAGGGTGGTCCTGCTTCTTCTTGTGGTGTATGCTGATACTTCATCGTCGTCGTCATGTTCCATCTTCGGGTCGCCGTACTTGTCGAAGTCTTGCTCATTGGCGACTCCATCCATTCCAATGATCTTCCTTTTGCCTCTCCTCACGACAACACGGCTGGGCTTTGACGGGTCGGTAATGAAGAAGCATTGGTCCACTTGGGAAGCCAGTACCCATGGCTCATTTTTCGCGGTGACGTTCGCGCCTGCGGTCTTGGATTTGGCTTCGGGTATAACCATGGTGGTGAAATACCAGTCTTCTTTTATGACGCTCTTGGCCCATCTGACACGGAACATCGGGACCTTCTCTCCAGCGTAGCTCATCTCCCAGATCTCCTCGATCCTTCCGTAGTATCTGTCCTTGTCGTTACCGGTGTAGGATTCCATCGTTACCTCGGAGTTCTGATAACCATCGCTCTTCATGTCCTTGTCCTCGGTGTAGAATGTGTAGCCGTTGATATCGTACGCCTCATACGTCATCAGGTTGTGCTCGGCGCCCTGTGACAAGGCAAATATGAGTTGTTCTTCCGTGGAAGAATCCTCATGTAAAGGGTACGGCAGAAGCTTCTGCTTGAACCAACGCGTGAAACATGAGTTGTGCTCTTTGATTATATCTCTGTCCGTCCTCTGTTGGCCTTGCTCATTGTACGTCTTCTCAATAAAGGTTTTGTGCTCTACCACCCAAGGATCGACCACGTCTATGTGTTGTACCGCGACTAGGTTTGCTCTTTCAAAGTCGGCGAGTCGACCATCGAAGTCAACATGCATTTCGCGGCGACCCTCACGGTGACCCCATCCAGCGAGCCCGCCGAGGTGCCTGTTGACGGGCAGACCAACGGGGTTCTCGATGCCTAGATAATTCGTGAAGTAGGAGATGCACTCTTCGGTCAGAAAGCCCCTGGCTATGCTTCCCTCTGGACGTGACATGTTGCGAATGAATCCTTTGATGACACCATTCATCCTTTCAAACGGCATCATGCTGTGCAGGAACGTCGGCCCGAGTTGGATGATATCCTCCATGATATGGACCAGCAGATGCACCATAACGTCAAAGAATGCGGGCGGGAAGTACATCTCAAGCTTGCATAGTATCACCACGATCTCTTCCTGTAGCCTTCTGAGTTGCCTCACGCCAACCGACTTCCGAGAGATGACGTCGAAAAAGTTGCATAGGCCAAATAGCGTTTCACGGACGTGCGCGTCCATGATCCCATGGATTGCAACTGGAAGTATCTGCATCATCAGCACGTGATAGTCGTGAGACTTCATCCTGCTAAACTTCTGCTTCGCTGAGTCTAGGTATCTGCTTATCTTCCCCGTGTAACCGTAAGGAAGTTTTACTACTACGAGGCAGGTGAAAAATTGATCGATCTCCTCCTGACTTAGAGTGAAGCATGAGGGAGGGAAGTCATTTCCGGTCTTCTTGGCCTTTTTGCCTTTGCGACGACTTTCCGTGTCCTACTTCGCCTCATCATCATCATCATTAGCGTGAAGCTCCTCCCTGATGCCCATTGATTTCAAGTCTGCCCTTGCTTTCGGACCATCTTTGGTCCTCTCTGGCATGTTGAGCAGGGTACCAAGCAGACTCTCGCACACGTTCTTCGTGATATGCATGACATCCAGGCTGTGAGGCACACGGTGGATCTTCCAGTAGGCAAGTCCCAGAAAACAGACCTCGTTTTCCATAACTTCAGCAGCGGCTCTGGCGCCTTTTGCTTCTTTCCCGGCAGTGGGCAATCTTTCCAATTTTTCAACAGCTCGTCTATTTCCTCGCCGCTCCTCGTACGCGGGCGTCTTCGGGGTTCGGTTTCACCATCGAACAGATCCTTGCGTTTCCTCCACGGGTCATCGTTGCGAAGACACCTTCGATGTCCCATGAACACGGTTTTCGAAGACCCGGGATCTCTATCTAGCTGGCGATACGTTGTGTCATCCATGCACCTGACGCATCCAGAAAATCCGTGGACCACCTGCCCCGCGAGATATCCGTAACTGAGATAGTCGTGCACCGTCGTGAGCAGTGCGGCTCTCATAGGGAAATATTCTTTCTCTGCGGCATCCCACGTATTGGCTGGCGTTTTCCACAGCGTGTCTAGCTCCTCTTTCAGCAGCCCCAGATACAGATTGATGTCGTCTCTGGTTGTTTCGGCCCTTCAATTAGCATACTCATGTGAATGTACTTCCTCTTCATGCACAACCAGGGGGGAAGGTTGTACATCCATACAAACACATGCCAGGTGCTATGTGTGCTTCTCTGGCTGCCAAACGGATTGACTCCATCGGTGCTCGCGCCCAGCATGATGTTCCTTGGATCCTTCCCAAATTCTCGGTGTTCGAAGTTCAACGCTTGCCACTGGCTCCCATCCTTAGGGTGACTCAGCATCTTGTCATTTTTATTTATCTCCGGATCATTTCCGTCATCTTCTCGCTTCTTCTCCTCCCTATCCGCGTGCCAACGCAGAAGCTTTGCTACCTTAGGGTCCGTGAAATACCGCTGCAGACGAGGAGTGATCGGAAAGTACCACACCACTTTTCGAGGAGCTTTCTTCCTCTTCTTGTATCGAGTGACGCCGCACACCAGACATATGGTAGACTCCGCGTGCTCGTCCCGATAAATGATGCAATTGTTCATGCACACATGGTATTTCACGTGCGGTAAATCCAAAGGACACATGATTTTCTTCGCCTCCTCAAAACTGGTCGGGCACTTGTTCCCCTTGGGAAGACGTTCGTGCCAGAATGACATGTTCTCGTCGAAGCATGCGTCGGTCATTTTGTGTTTTACCTTCATCTTCAGAGCCATGAGCGTTACTTTCGGGTGGGTATCCTCAGGGCTGGATCCTTCATACAATGGAGTAACCGCGTCTATCTCCAGTTGATCCAGCTTGGCTTTCTCTCGGGCGGCAGCTCTTGCGTTATCCATTTTCTTGAGAAGCAGCTCTTGAATATGAGGGTCCTGCACCCAGCCCATCGATGGTCCATCGTCGTCTGCTCCGCCGGCATCTTCATCTTCATGATCATGCCCTTCGTCTGCTCCCGCATCTTCCTCATCATCATGTCCGGCATCTTCTACATGATGACTGTGTACAGCATCACCGTCGTCATCATGTCCCGGAGATTCTTCGTCTTCTCGCCTGCCCGAGCCGCGGTGGTTGTCTTGCTGCCCTTCCTCATTTCTTGTCCGGCCCCCATGGACGACTTCATAGTCATCTTCATCACCTTGCCACCGATAGCCATCCATGAAACCACGCAAGAGCAGGTGGTCCCGCACCTGCCCGGAATCCGGGTCCGCAATAAGGCTCTTCAGCTTGCATCTTTGACACGGACATCTTATCTCCGTCTCATTCTTTTCAAGCATCTCGGCCTTCGCGGATCTCAAAAACCTATTCACGATGCCTTCAGTCATCGTGCGGACCATGGTCGCCTGCGGGGTAGAGAAAAACGATATTTTAGAACCAAGAAAAAATTTGGCATGACTTTCCCTAAAAATAGGACCAAAAAGAATGCATAGTGCCGAAATTCTCGCCGAAACGGAAATGAATCAACATTCCGGCAAAATATTGGCAACTATCGCATTTCAAATACCGGTACCTGCAAACACAAACATATATGCAACACCACAAACATATGCAACACCACAAACATACATAGATCTAGCTAGGCCATAAAAAGTGCATGTGCACGTTGTTGGAGGGAGAACAACATAAAGATAGCTTCCCCCTTACTTACCCATCAAAAAAAGGTAATTTAACCACTTAATTTGGATGAATTTATGAGACAAGCTTGGAGGAGGAGGTGGAGAGAATGAAGTGGGGAAAGTGAGTGGGTAGTGTGGCTGTCCAAAATATCTAGCTCGTCCTAGGTTACTAATGGCGCACCACCAGCAAATGCGCCATTAGTAACCCTGGTTACTAATGGCGCACCTACGGGTGGTGCGCCATTAGTAGTTTTGCAAAAAAAAACACACTAATGGTGCACCAGGGAACAGTGCGCCATTACTAGATTAAACTAGTAATGGCGCACTGTTCCCTGGTGCGCCATTAGTAGTTTTGCAAAAAAATAAAAAATAAAAAAATATAGTAGTGGCGCACTATGAGGCTGGTGCGCCATTACTAGTTAGAACTAGTAATGGCGCACTGTGCCCTGGTGCGCCATTAGTATGTTTGGAAAAATAAAAAAATTGTTACTAATGGTGCACCGTGTGTCTGGTGTGCCATTAGTGTCTTTCACACTAATGGCGCACCAGCCCGTGGTGCGCCACTGCTATATAGTAGTGGCGCACCACATGTCTGGTGCGCCATTAGTGGCCATTCCATCTATAGCCCTTTTCCTAGTAGTGGAGCCATGACTCCTACCATGAATTGGTGATTCAACATCAAACTGTTGTATCATTTCGGCCATGATTTCGGGCGATGGTGGATTGTCGCCACCACAGCCATAACTAGCGGGTCTAACCATCCTGCTTAAAACATCGGGGAGCGGTTTAACAAGGGGTGGAGCAGGTGTATGGAGTTATTCATGATGTAACTTGAACAGCGATGCAAAGGCGCAGTATGTACAAAGCAGTAGTCACTGAAGACATACCGATGCATATGCAGGGCCAATAACACGATGCTCGCATGCGTTCGGTCAAGAGAAACATCCTATACATAATAGGTGGCACGCATGCACGCGATGGAGGGATATCACAACGGGACATAGCAAAGGCTACATCAACGTCGGAGAAAACCATTGGAGCGAGGGATTTGCAAGTGACGACACAGGGTGCCCTCGATGAAAGGATCCTGCGGTCAGTGAACATTGTAAAGCATATCATGACCCTGAATTCGAGAAAGGGGGTAACACAAATCTCCGGATGGATGTGATCACGAGAACCTAGTATAGAGTTAGCAAAATCATTTAACCTGAATAAAGGAGAGATCAGAGTCCCAGAGTATAGGCGAGGAGTAAAAGATCCTAATACCACCCAATGGCGATGTGGGCCCGTAAGCCACACATCCATGTTAGTAAATCAGTTTTTCAAAGACTAGACTCAACTTCGGCCCAGGAGTTGGAAGGGGGATCCTACAGGCAGTCGGCTTTGATACCAACTTGTGACGCCCCCGACTCGACCGTACACTAATCATACACGTAAATATGTACGATCAAGATCAGGGACTCACGGGAAGATATCACAACACAACTCTAGACACAAATTCAAATAATACAAGCTTCATATTACAAGCCAGGGGCCTCGAGGGCTCGAATACAAGCTCGATACACAAGTGTCAGCGGAAGCAACAATATCTGAGTACAGACATAAGTTAAACAAGTTTTGCCTTAAGAAGGCTAGCACAAACATCAACGATCGAAGAGGCAAGGCCTCCTGCCTGGGACCTCCTAACTACTCCTGGTCGTCGGCGGTCTCCCAGTAGTAGTATCCGTCGGCGGTGGCATCTGGCTCCAGGGATCCACCAACTGGTTGCAACAACCGGAAAGAAGGAAGAAAGGGGAAAAGGGGGTAGCAAAGCAACCGTGAGTACTCATCCAAAGTACTCGCAAGCATCAGATCTATACTAAGTATGCATTGGTATCAAAGGAAGGGTTGTATATGTGGACTGAACTGCAGAATGCCAGAATAGAGGGGAAGGCCTAGCCTATCAAAGACTAGCATCTTCAAGCAGCTCCAAGCGTCTTGTAGGATGTAGAAGAGTAAAGAATTGCATTTTATAATTATCAAACATGTTGTAGCCTTAACGCCCAGAGATCCTTCCTCGACTCCCTACGAGAAAGCAATCTCGGAGCCACATATCCATCACATATGAAGTATCCATTTCTAGTTCTATAAGATCAGGATACAAGTCTGAACGTCCATTACCGTGGACACGGTATTCGAATATATATCTTCCCTGCAGGGGTGCACCACGTTTTCCAACACGCTCTATCACTCTGGCCAGACACACCTTTCTGGGGTCAATGCCCGACCTCGGAAGATCAACACGTCGCAGCCCTACCTAGGCTCAGCAGAGAGGTCCCCGCCGGTCTTCATCCTAAGCACTCCGGGGTCTGGGCCCATCGCCCGTTGCACTCCGGGTCGTTGTGCGCAAGGGGATACCAGCACCACCCGTGAAGTGGATGGGGCACGATCCGGCCCGGCCACAATGCTGAACTGGACGTCTGACAAAGCTTCGGCTGATACCACGACGTCGAGGCCCATAACTATTCTCACGTGGTGGTTAGTGTGTAAAGGCCAAAGGCCAATTCAGAACAAATACCCAAACCTGTTAGTGCATTATTAACAGAAGTGATGGCTGTCGGGACAAGTCTAGAGCTATCACCCCCTCCTGGGTGATACCGCTAAACAGCCAGCCGCCACTGTCACATCGCACGGGTGCTCTCCGGGCCCGCCCGGCTTTCACGACGGTCTCAAGTAAAGTCAAGGTAACTGTGTGTCCAGACATCAAGGGGAAAACCCGAGGAAACACCCCCGGTGGATTCCACTCAATGTAATCATCAAGGTGAACGTAAGAGGGACCACCCTCGAGGTTCACACTTGAGGTGTTACACGACAGAGCCGTATCGGGAATGGTGAAAGAGGAAATCACCCTCGATGACCACGACCGAATAGCTACACTACAGAATTATCATCAGGAGTTCGTTATGAGGGATCACCCTCGGCACTCGATAGTAGCTCTATAGAGTCGAGCAACTAAAGGGGCGTGATGTGATGTGAGGTGTCGGGCTCTGGTCGTCGATCACGTTGATCGAGGCGTCGATGATGAAGCAGGGGCAACAAGGACAAGTGGGGGTCACTGAGGGATCACTAACCAACATATACTAAGCAATTTAGGATAAGCAGGTAAGGTACAACAGCAGGTTACAAAAACAGGCTATGCATCAGAATAGGAGCAAACAATAATAGTAGTAAAATCTAATGCAAGCATGAGAGAATGGAATGGGCGATATCGGGATGATCAAAGGTGGGGCTTGCCTGGAAGCTCCGCTGAAAGGGAAGAAGGGTCGTCTTCAACATAGTTGATCACAGGGGCATCGGCATCGGTCTCGGGGTCTAACGGAGAGAAGAGGGGGAAGAAACAATAAATATAATGCAAACAAATGCAACACAGATGCATGACAGCGGTAACACGCAGGGCTAGGGGTGTTCTAACGCGGTGCTACACGATACCGGTGAAGGGGGATAACATCCGGAAAGTTTTCCTGGAGTTAGGCACTTTCGGACAGATGAACCGGAGGGGAAATGTTCGACGTTCGCTATGCTAGGGGCACGTAACGGATGAACGGAGCACATATTCCGATTCGTCATATTTTTCTTAGCAACTTTCATGTATAAAACTTTTTCGTCCGAGTTACGGATTATTTTCTATGAATTTCTAAAGTTTTAGCAATATTCTGAAATTATTAACAATTGGAATTTAAATAACAAATTGCTACGTGTACCCAGCTCTGCGTACACAGAAGTGTACCAGAGGCTGACAGATGGGCCAGGGGGTCCTAGTTGACCAGTCAACAGGGCGTGGGGCCCCCTGTCATTGACACATCTAGTTAGTTAGATGACTTAGTAGGCTAACTAATTAGTTAGTTTAACTAAACCAATTTAATTAAGTTAATTAATTGATTAATTATCTAATTAATTAATTTTTTACATCTTAATATTTTAAACCTTTTTTTGGACAGGGGCGTGGGGCCCGCTGTCATAGGCCCAAGTGGCCTTAGCGGGGCGGGCCTAACGGGCAGTGGGCGCTGGGCGATTGTGCCCGAGGCCGTAGCCAGGCGCCGCAGGGCAAAGGCCCCGGGGAGCGGCGGGGCGCCGGCCAGAGCGACACTAAGGAGGCGGCGTTCGCGCGAGCGTGGCTGGAGACGGCGAGGCCGCGAGAGGGGCCAGGAGGGCGCGACCGGTCGGGCCGGCCAGCGTGGCTAGGGACGCGTGGTCCGGCGGCCACGTGTAGTAGGGGCAGGAGCGCGACAGCGGGGCGACGAGCGTGGGGGCAGGGAAGGCCAGGGGCTCACCGACACGGGCGGCAAAGGCTAGCAGCGGGTCGAGCGGGGAGGCGCGCACGGGACGAGCAAGGGCGGCGCAGCGAAGCGCTTGGGGGAGGTGGCAGGCGAGGCGACGGACAGGACGCGGACGGCGGCGGATCCGGCGATGCGGGGCATAGGAGAGAGAGCAGGCGCGCGCGTTCGAATGCGGTCGAGGCGTCACGTTCGAGCGTTGCACGTGGCAGGAGCGGGAAAGGTCTCAAGCGTCGTCGGCGATGAGCACAAGCGGCGGCTGTGTTCGGGCAATGGCGAGGACGATGCTAGACGAAGCGAGGGAACAAACTGGAGGGTGCTGCGGGTTCCTACGGTGTCGAGGAGTGCGGCCGAGGACTCGGTCGAGCACAATGTCGACCAAAATGACGGTGACGAGTGGCGCGGCGAGGACGACCTACGGCCATGGCAGCTAGCTCGGCTACGAGGACGAAAGGGAGCAGGGGAGAGGGGGAGGATGTGTGGTGCTCACCGGGAGGGCGCACGAGGGCCCGGCGGTGGGTTTAGGAGCTGCAGTGGGCGCCGGCGTCGGAGGAGAACGACGACGGTCGGAGGCGGAAGACGGAGTCGTTGTGGTCGCAGCGGTGCTCCCCGGCTCCAGCGGAGGGCACCAGACGACGAGGCGGAGGCCGACGGGGTCTGCGGACTCGACGGAGAGGCGAGAGGAGGCCGGCAGCTACGCGAATGACAACAGCACAGCCATGGCAGTGCTCGGGCGCCTGTCCAGATCGAGAATGGGTGCGAGGGGAGAGGAGAGGGGGAAATGGGGATCTAGGGTTCGTCGACGAGGCCGGGGCTGTCCTATACGCGTGGGGAACGGCGGAGAGGCACGGGATGGCCGCCACGGGACCAGTGACGCCATGGGATGGCCGCCACGATGCCCCCTGCTGCTGTAGCATGAGGAGGGAGTGGACTGGGGTGTGGGTTGGGCTTGTTCTGTTGCTAGCTCAGCCAAGGCCCAGTGGGACATGGGGTGGGCTGTAGGTTTAGGTCCATAGGGAAAAGATGGGGGGGCCCTTTCTCCTTTTCTATTTTGGTTTCAGTTTTACATTTTCTTTTAGTACCAAAAGAGTTTTGTTTTGAACAATACTTGGCACATAAATCTAACACAATACCTTGAGATGGAATAAAAAGTTTAGGGCCAAAACGAGTTGCCTAACCATTTTTAGAAATTGAAAAGGCCAATTTTACATGCTGCTGGACCACAAATTAATTCCCAGGGGCATTTTGGGAATTCAAAAGAGGTTGGTTCCAACATGAGAAATATCCAGGGATTATTTTCCACCCTTTGAACATTTTAGTTTGCATGTTTGAGAAATTTGAATTTTGGACTTTAGTTTGAACTTGAATTTGGATTGCAATTTGGATCAACCGAGGATTAGCAACAGTAAGAGTCGTGACGTGGCACCATTAACTTGGGATTACTGTAGCTTAATTATCCGGGCGTCACAGCAGTACCAAAAGAGTTTTGAAGTGATGCAGTAGCAACCGCTGCTTATCCTCTTGTAAAGTGAAGTTGGTGTCCTCAGTTTGCAGCACTAGGATGAAGTTTTTGCGTCTCCTCCCATTTGCTCTGATATGAAACAGTTTGGAATTTGCATCGCCATGCTTTAACCAAGTTAAACGAGATCGCTGACGAATCTGTATTCTATCCACCGCTGCCAGTCCCAGCACCTTGTACCTCAGGTGTTGTTGCAGCTGGATCTCTACCATAGTGAGGTCTCCAAAATTCTGAGCATAATCAATGCCATAGATAACTCCACCTATGTTGTCTCAACATAGCCGGTCCCAAGCCAGGGTAAAGGAGGAGGGTTGTGATTGGCTTGGCAAGCCAACGTAAAAATTTAGCCACTCTTATGGAGATGAAACCGAAAAGATTTTCGTTGGGGCGTAACCCTCTCAGCGACGCGCCACATCGGAACCCAGGTGTGGTGTCAAATGGGCAGGGTCCGAGCCGTCACCCCCTGGTGGCGCGTTGTATCTTAACCTGGATACGGTTGCAAGTGAGCGAGGATCGGGTTGTCGCATCCTTAGTGGCGTGCTACATCGGCACCCGGATGTAGTGAAAAATGAGCAAGGGTCTTTGCATTTGACTCGACGAGTGTGAAGGGTAAGGAAGCTAGCCGAGCCTAGGAGGATTCGCATAGGTAGCTGGAACGTAGGGTCTCTGATAGGGAAGCTTTGGGAGCTAGTTGATGCAGCGGCGAGGAGAGGTGTTGATATCCTTCGCGTCCAAGAAAAAAATGGAGGGGACAGAAGGAGGTGGAGGATCCCGGCTTCAAGCTGTGGTACATGGGGATGGCTGCAAATAGAAATGGCATAGGCATCTCGATCAACAAGAGCCTCAAGTATGGAGTGGTAGACGTCAAGAGACGTGGTAACCAGATTATCCTGGTCAAGCTGGTAGTTGGGGACTTAGTTCTCAATGTTATCAGTGCATATGCCCTACAAGTAGGCCACAATGAGAACACCAAGAGGAAGTTCGAGGAAGGCCCGGAGGACATGATTAGGAGTGTACCGATTGGCGAGAAGCTCTTCATAGGAGGAGATCTCAATGGCCACGTGGGTAAATCTAACACAGGTTTTGAAGGGGTGCATGGGGGCTTTGGCTATGGCATCAGGAATCAAGAAGAAGATGTCTTAAGCTTTGCTCTAGCCTACGTCATGATTGTTGCTAACACCCTCTTTAGAAAGAGAGAATCAGATCTAGTGACTTTTAGTAGTGGCCGACACTCTAGCCAAATTGATTTCATCCTCTCGAGAAGAGAAGATAGTCATGCATGCGTGCCTCGATTGTAAGTTGATACCTGGAGAGAGTGTTGTCCCTTAGCATAAGCTGGTGGTTGCTGACTTCCGCTTTTGGATTCGTGTCTAGTGGGATAAGCATGCCAAAGTCGCTAGAACGAAGTGGTGGAAGCTCAAGGGGGAGGTAGCTCATGCGTTCAAGGAGAGGGTCATTAAAGAGGGCCCTTGGGAGGAAGGAGGGTATGCAGACAATGTGTGGATGAAGATGGTGACTTGCATTTGTAAGGTGGCCTCAGAGGAGTTTGGAATGTCTAGGGGAAGGAGAAGTGAAGATAAGGATACCTGGTGGTGGAATGATGATGTCTAGAAGGCGATTAAAGAGAAGAAAGATTATTTTAGACGCCTATACCTGGATAGGAGGCAGACAATATAGAGAAGTACAAGATGGCGAAGAAGGCCGCAAAGCGAGCTGTCAGTGAAGCAAGGGGTCGTGCGTATGAGGACCTCTATCAATGGTTAGGCACGAATGAAGGCGAAAGGGACATCTATAAGATGGCTAAGATCCAAGACAGGAAGACGAGGGATATTGGCCAAGTCAAATGCATCAAGGGCGGAGCAGACCAACTCCTGGTGCAGGACGAGGAGATTAAGCATAGATGGCGGGAGCACTTCGACAGGCTGTTCAATGGGGAGAATGAGAGATCTACCATTGAACTAGACAACTCCTTTGATGAGACCAACATGCGTTTTGTGTGGCGAATCCAGGAGTCTGAGGTCAAGGAGGCTTTAAGAAGGATGAAAGGAGGCAAGGCAATGGGCTCTGATTGTATCCCCATTGAGGTGTGGAAAGGCCTTGGGGACATAGCGATAGTATGGCTAACCAAGCTTTTCAACCATATTTTTCGGGCAAACAAGATGCCACAAGAATGGAGAAGGAGTATATTAGTACCAAACTTCAAGAACAAGGGGGATGTTCAAAGTTGTACTAATTACCGTGGAATTAAGCTGATGAGCCATACAATGAAGCTATGGGAGAGAGTCATTGAGCACCGCTTAAGAAGAATGACAAGCATGACCAAAAATCAGTTTGGTTTCATGCCTGGAAGGTCGACCATGGAAGCCATTTTCTTGGTACGACAACTTATGGAGAGATATAGGGAGCAAAAGAAGGACTTGCATATGGTGTTCATTGACTTGGGGAAGGCCTATACTAAGATACCGCGGAGTGACATGTGGTGGGCCTTGGAGGAACACAAAGTCCCAGCAAAGTACATCACTCTCATCAAGGACATGTACGATAATGTTGTGACAAGTGTTCGAACAAGTGATGTTGACACTGATGACTTCCCGATTAAGATAGGACTGCATCAGGGTCAGTTTTGAGCCCTTACGTTTTTGCCTTGGTGATGGATGAGGTCACAAGGGATATACAAGGAGATATCCCATGGTGTATGCTCTTTGTGGATGATGTGGTGCTAGTTGACGATAGTCGGACGTGGATTAAATAGGAAGTTAATGATATGGAGACAAACCTTGGAATCGAAAGGGTTTAGGCTTAGTAAAACTAAAACCGAGTACATGATGTGCGGTTTCAGTACTACTAGGCGCGAGGAGGAGGAGGTTAGCCTTGATGGGCATGTGGTGCCTTAAAAGGACATCTTTTGATATTTGGGGTCAATATTGCAAAAGGATGGGGGTATTGATGAAGATGTGAAACATGGAATCAAAGCCGGATGGATGAATTGGCACTAAGCTTCTGGCATTCTCCATGACAAGAGAGTGCCACAAAAGCTAAAAGGCAAGTTCTTTGGGACGGCGGTTCGACCCACAAAAGCTAAAAGGTGACATGTTCAACAGTTAGGTGTGGCGGGGATGCGTATGTTGAGATGGATGTGTGGCCACACGAGGAAGGATCGAGTCTGGAATGATGATATATGAGATAGAGTTAGGTAGCACCAATTGAAGAGAAGCTTGTCCAACATCGTCTGAGATGGTTTGGGCATATTCATCGCAGGCCTCCGGAAGCTCCAGTGCATAGGGGACGTCTAAAGCGTGTGGAGAATGTCAAGAGAGGTCAGGGTATTTGACATTAGAGGAGTTCGTTAAGAGAGACGTGAATGATTGAAGTATTACCAAAGAACTAGCTATAGACAGGGGTACGTGAAAGCTTACTATCCATGTGCCAGAGCCATGAGTTCGGACTAAAGGCTTTGTTGTTGTTGAATCAAGGCCATAGATGACTTGATTTACAATTTCAGTCAGAAGCTTGATATTACCCACCCTAGTTCTGCTCCAAATCCTCAACGCTTTACCCAATCTGGAGAGCTTCATATGCAGTACTCGCATGGCATCCCCATTCATCACCGGAGTGCCCCAACTGTTGGCAACAAGTTCTTGGAAACCTCGAAGGCACAACCAGTACTGCTCGAATCTGAAACCTTTGAATTTTCTGTGGTTCACTTGGCCAGCCGGGACGAATGCCCAATGATCAGACATTGAAGAGGTGACCGCCGTCAGATGACATTGAGGGAACAAAACATTCCAGTCCAGTGAGCAGAAGGCGTGATCTATTTTGGTCCTGGTTTGCTGCTGGCAAGTGCTAGCCCAGGTGTATCGGCGACCATGCACGCGCAGCTCCGCTAACTCCAAAAAATTGATTGCTACTGTGAATGCATTGAGTAATCTTCGATTGATCTTCGGATTACTCTTGTCGGCGGCACGGTACAGCAGGTTAAAGTCACCGATCAGAAGCCATTGCGGCAGGACAGAGGCTTTGATGGTCTTTCAATTCAGCTATGAACAGCAGCTTATCCTGATCCGACTGTGGACCGTAGACAGTTGTTAGGCTCCACTGCACCCCATTAGTGCACATTGGGACATTGACAGTGATTGAATTTTCAGTGAAGGAGTGGCTCTGAATGGTGAAGAAGTCTTGAGAAACAGCCAAAATCAAGCCATCCCTGGTTCCATCAGCAGGCAGGAATCTGAAGTTGTCACAGAAAGCATTGCCCAGCATTTCAGCCACAATACCACGATCGGCGACTGCTAATTTGGACTTTTGCAACATACAATGGAGGCTCTGCTTTGGCTGACTATATCATGCACACCTTTCCTCCTTGCTAGATTATTCAAAACTCTCACATTCCAATTGAAAATGGTACAGTAGCAGTTATCCATAAAAAACTAAGGAAGCTCGGACGGACATGACAGACAGCAGCCACTGGGTAGCAGACATGCAAACTAACAAACATAACACAGCGCACATCACTCTCCTTCCTAAGTTAGAAGATGCCTCAAAGCTCAAGGACTTTCGGCCCATAAGTCTTATGCACTCTGTCTCCAAAATTATCTGCAAGGCTATGGCTAATAGGCTCGCACCTCACCTTCAAAATATCATACCCCACTCCCGAAGTGCTTTCATCAAGTAGCGTAATATCCAAGACAACTTCCTGTATGTCTCTAATGCTATTTCTTCGTTTCACAGGAAACACAAGCCCGCCCTGTTTCTTAAGTTGGACATTGCCGAAGCCTTTGACTCGGTCTCTTGGACCTACCTTCTTGACCTGCTCAGGCACCTGGGCTTTGATAACCTCTGGTGCAATATGCTCTCCCTGCTCTGGACTTCAGCTTCTTCCAGGATACTTGCCAATGGCGCGCTTGGAGCTAGATTCATTCATCGTCAGGGCCTTCGCCAAGGTGACCCTCTATCTCCTATGTTGTTCACCAACGCCATTGCCCCGCTGCATTGGGTTTTCGATAAGGCGGCCAATTCCGGGCTCCTAACCTCTCTTGGTCTTCCTCCCCCAAAACTCAGGGTTAGACTTTATGCCGACGATGCCGCTTTATTTATCCACCCTTCACCTATGAATGTCTATCTCGTAAATCCATCCTTTTCGGGTTTTGGCAAGGCTTCTGGGCTTCATGCTTACATCAACAAAAGTGCTTTCTACCCTATCCGTGTTGACCATATTGATGTTTCTACTCTTTTGCTATCCTTCCCGGTGCCTATAAAGCAATTCCCATGCATCTATCTGGGTCTGCTGCTGCATCATAAAACTCTATCCAAGGGTGATTTGCAACCAACTTTGGACAAAAGCGCAGCTAGGTTGCAGAGATGGCGTGGGAAGCTCATGTCCCACATCGCCAGGTTAACTCTTGTAAACTCTGTCCTCTCGGCCATCCCTATTTATCTTCTCTCCATATTTAAGGTTGGGCGTTGGGCCATCAAGATGATCGACAAGATGCGTAGAAACTTTCTTTGGAAAGCTGATCCTGAAGCCACCCGGGCCAACTGCCTTGTTAGTTGGAAGCAGGTGTGTCGTCCCAAGCTACTAGGAGGGCTGGGAATCATTGATCTGCTGTGCTTTGGTCGCGCTTTGCGATTGCGTTGGCTGTGGTTTGAATGGGTTGATAGGGAAAGGCCATGGATTGGATCCAAAACCCCCTGTGATAGTAGGGATGTTGCTTTGTTCAAAGCTTCCACAGATGTATCACTTGGCAATGGCGCTATTGCCAACTTCTGTTGCTCCCATTGGCTGCAAGGCAAGGCTCCCAGAGATTTAGCGCCTTACCTCTTCAAGCTTTGTCCAAACCAATCATTACCTTTGGCTGCTGGACGTGCCCAAGAAGGTTGGATAAGAGAGGGTTCCACCGTATAAACACCACTGTTTTAAATAGCCCGCTATAGCACGCTATAGCATTTACAGAAGGTCTTGCGCTAAGAGACTTTGATCCAAACAAATGAACAAACATTTTAAATAGCTCGCTATAGCTTCGCTATAGCACGCTATAGCATTTAGAAAAGGTCCGCCGGTAAGAGGCTTAGCGCGCTATTTAAAACTATGATAAACACTGAGGCTCAGCTGCGTCTGTTCATCACACTGAGGCTCAGCTGCGTCAGTTCATCAACCTTTGGCTCATTTTCATAGAGGTGCATTTGTCTGATGAGGCTGATTCTATCTCTTGGCGCTGAACGGCTGATTCTATGTATTCAGAAAAATCTACCTATCTTCAGCAATTTGTCAGAGCATACGCCACGGTTAACTTGAGGAAGGTGTGGGCAGCTAAGCTGGAACCCAAATGCAGGTTCTTCATTTGGTTATGGCTAAGAGAGAAAATCTTAACCAATGACTATCTTCAGCAGCGTGACCTGCCTAATAATGGAGTTTGCGACCTCTGTGATCAAGTGCTTGAGTCCCCAGCCCACCTCCTGTTGCACTGCCCCTTCACACGTCAGATATTTCATTTGATCGCTGGTTGGCTTGGCCAACCAACTCTAATCCTGCCAATTGGCTCAACCTGCTCCCCCTCGGACTGGTGGTGGGAAAGGGCTTGCAATCTTCCTCCCTATCATCTGTCAGTTGCAATCTATGGGTGTTGGCATATTTGGAAGGAATGCAACAAGAGGGTGTTTGACAACGCTTCTGATAATGCTAACCAGGCTGTCCATTTGATCAAGCAAGACATGTTTCTTCCAGTACCCGCATCACATGAAGCACGCTCGATGAAAACGAGCCAGAACCTGAACCTGACTAGTCACTTTTTATTTTTTCTTGGGCCCTAGGGAGCGCTGATCCCTATATCTGTAACTGAACACTATTTGCTTCCCCTCTGAAATGCATTGGCAGTACAACTGCAAAAACACGAATGATATTTCAAATGATCTGATAAGCTAGCTTGTTCGGTATTTGCCTCTAAGGGAGCTACTTAAACCACTGATCATGTAGCTTCTGTTGAGGCCAGAGCAAGAAAATTTATAGTATGTTAACAAGAGAACTTGAAGGAGTGCCACTACAAATTGACAGTCTCTTATTGATGTTTCTCTTTTTCTCATCTTCGTTTTGTCCAGTAATATTGAGATGATTCAACTTTGAGCTTTTGGCACAACTTCCACAATGTATTACGCTAATTTCTACCGTTTGAATCATATGAAATTTTGAGATGTTTTAACTTGTTTTCTGATGAATGGTTATTACGAATTGGTTTGACTGTTGACATTGGTTGCTCTGCAGGGTATCTGGCTGGGATATGCAGGAATGGCTTTGCTTGCTGTAGGTTCTTCCATGTTGTGTAGCATCCACTGAACAGCGGTGCAGCGGACTTGTAGGAAGTTTTCCCTTCTTTTGTAAACTCACACCTATCGTGTAGTTTCTGTAACAATTAAGCCAACTGGCATAAAGACGTAACGACTTGCTTGGATCAATCAGTACCTTTCAGTTGGTCGTGCTTGCATTGTGTGTGCCTGTTTAAAATATTTTCTGCTTATGTCCCATTTTGTGTGTGTTTTTGAGTAAATGAATGTCGAAATATTTTGCTTCCTTTGATATGTTGGTCCAACTTGTGTAGCGGCTATGGGTAATAATGGTAGGGATGTCCTCAGTGGGGAATTGCACGAGTTTGCTGGCCTTTGAATTCTTCTGGACTCCCGTTGAAATGTTTTGCCGAAGCTAACATTATATTATGAGTAACATCTACGGAAGTGATAAAATAACCCTTTTTTTCAAAATGAAATAAATATCCCCTTTAATTATTGCTGCTGCTACAGTCACAGCTAGGGCTGGACGCTCGAGCGAGCTTTTTAGCTCGGCCCGAAACTCGCTCCAGCTCGGCTCGACTCAGCTCGGCCCGACATGGAAATAGGCCGAGCCGAGCTGTGAATATTCGACTCGTTCGGCGACCGAGCCGAGCCGGTTTCCGCTCGGTCCAGCTCGGTGGCCCGTTTCGCGGCCCAGTTTTTCTTTTTTTAGAAAATTTGCAGCCCAGTGTATACACTAAGCAGCCTATGGAACAGCCCAAGCCCACTACGAAGCACCCCTGGCTAACCCTAGCGAGTGCGTGCACGAGATGCCGGTATCCCTGACTTCCCCCGCCGCGCCGCCGCTCTCGCCATGACCTGACGAAGTCGTCGTCCTCCTCGCCACGCCCGATGTTGGACGGATCTCTCTCTCTCTCGGCACCGCCAGCAGACGCGCCCGTTCGGCGCCGCGTCGGACGCCGCCGTTCGTCGCTCCCGAGGTTCATGGCCAAGCTCGCCGCAGTCCCTAGTGTCCTCCGCCCCAAGCACAAGCAGGTATGACTTCCATGGCTCCCTCCGGCGGCGCGCACGCACTCACACCGACGGCTAGCACGCACACTTCACGCATGCACTAGCACTAGCTGACTCACGCACGCATGCACTGCAGCACTGGCACACTGCATCGGCGCGCACACATACAGCAGGGCACCCACGAGCCGCTCGGTCTGAACCGAGCCAGATGCAAGACGAGTCGAGCCTCCAAAAGCAGGCTCGTTCAACTAGCGAACCGAGCCGAGCTTAGCTCGTTTATGGCGAGTCAAAGGCGGGCTCGGATCAAGCTCGGCTCGGCTCGGCTCGTGTCCAGCCCTAGTCACAGCCATGCAACATAATATGATCGCCGAACTCGTCAGTGAAATCACAACCCTCCGGAGCCAGTTTTGATCTATCAATTCAACACCCATCGTGGGGCTAGTTTGGCGGTAGCGTTTTAAAAGATATAAAGAACTTGTGGCGTGAGTATCTATGGAAGCTCTCTGCTGCAAAGTTGGCTACCGTGTGCAGGCTTGCTTCGGTATTTCTTGGCTTTCTCGTAGTTCCTGGGCAGTTTGACTCTCTCCCATAATTTGTTTGGCAGATGAGCTCTTTCAACGGTTTTCATGT
This sequence comes from Triticum aestivum, assembly GCF_018294505.1. Classification (NCBI taxonomy): domain Eukaryota; kingdom Viridiplantae; phylum Streptophyta; class Magnoliopsida; order Poales; family Poaceae; genus Triticum; species Triticum aestivum. Next base: position 707,100 of record NW_025228059.1, read on the forward strand.
ATAAGTACAACACACCTGCATGCCCAATCAAAGTTGCAAAGAAGAAAAACGGCGTCACCAAGTTTCTGATGATAAGCATAGCGCCCTCTGAAGAAGAACCAAGAGCACAACCACTATATTTTTGACGGGTCAAGAGCACAACGACTAAAGCATGCAGACAACAATATTTAAAGCAGCGGCTAGCTGAAACATCGAGCAGGTCAAGCCACTCTAGCCTCTGCAAACCACAATGACTACTGCTTGTAAAACAGCACCGCTTTGACGACATCATACAAGTGATCACGCATGGAAGGGTTAGCTGCTTCAATCATCATGTTTGTGACGTACAGGGCACAAAATTTGCATTTCAAAAACTTGTTTTCTGAATCATGCATCGGTGACTCATTTAATGTCTCATCAGTTACAATTCAAACATTTTTTTTGCAATATTCATACAACACATGCTTCGGTCTTACACCTAATTCCATCAGTTAAGTGACTCACCGAACACTTACTCGTCACCCTGAAGGACAACTGAATTTTCCATGTCACCGTTCACAACAAAGGCAATAGAAAGAGCCCTTGCTGGAAAATCAATTGTGGTGGGAAGGGTTAAAATGGGACATACTGACTACCCAAGTACGTGTTAGTATAAATTCGAGGCACTCCGTAGATCATCCGAGGACCAAGCAATCATACGAGCACGACACCGAGATTTGTTAACGAGGTTCACCGATATGGCTACATCCCCGGGGCTTGACTACGGGCGCTCCTCCCCGTGACATCGTCACAATACCGCACCCGGTCGCCCTGGACACCGGCACATGCCGCCGGCTTCCCCTGCGTTCCGGTGCTATTATGTTGGCATAGGTTACATCGTGTGTTTACCCCTGCTATATATGAGAGGCCTAGGATACAAGTGTCCTACTAGGACACAACTCTATATCCTATCTAAGCACAATACTACTACAAGTCCAACTGTAACCTACCTTGTACACAATATTCGACACAACTCTAACAAACTCCACCTTGGCGAATATTCTCCACCACCTTGAATTCGTCAATGCGTCAAACTTCCATGTACATTGGACTTGAGTTTATCCCATAAGTACTGCTGCTACTCCAAAGAGTCCATATGACTCCACCTGTAACTTGTAGTCCCTTCTTTTCTTGACCACAGTCAACACTCGAGCAACATTAAGTTCCTTGTTACTCTAGTTTGCGCTCCCAACTTTCAGAGTATCAGTCCAACGCCATCACACACTGATCACTGACCTGCGTGAAAGTGAACAACTCACATATTGGGTGTCACACATAAGAGTTACCTGAAGTCAACATCACCGCTCCTTTCTTGACCGCCTGTCTAAAAGTTGAAGGAATTTCACCGTTGTTTGTAGTCATCCCGAGTCAAATTCGCAGTTGTCTCACCACATGTATGACCACCAGAGCCCTGGCCCGTCTCCATGTCCCGTGCGCACCGCATGCCTCGCCGCTATTACCGCGTCGAGCCTCCGCTGTCCCGGTCGAGTCTCAAGGGTTGCGAAACCACACCACTCAACCCCCACTGCAGAGTACCACCGATCATCACCGATCGATGACGAGTTTCACCCTTCCATCAGACCACTGGGCTCCAGTCCGAACTACGTGTCACTCGCTTTCTTCCAGCTGAATAGGCTTCGACTCTCTGAGCTCTTACGCCGTAGCCCCTCAATCCAGCTCCACCTTCAACAAGATTCCATGGTAGATGATCAGTCCACCCTCGCGCCCCGTCGACTTCAAGCTCTCATGTGCGCACCGTCTTGAATCAACCCCGCGCCATAGTCTTGTCGAAGCCACACAAACCCTCGGGGCCTGTGTCACGTGTTCCCACGCGTCAGAAGTCGGTCACCATCAGCATCACGCTCCTACGCCGATCCCACCACTGTCTTCTGTACAACCGACTTGCGTCGATCCGTCAGACTAGTTTCTCCGACCAAGCCGATTTTATTCGGCTGCACGACACACTCAAGGCTCCCAAATCATCTTCGCGGATTTCCATCCATCACATGATAATTCCATCTTAGCTCACATGACTTCCCGCAATACCTTCAAGCATCTCTGCTGTGCCCACAATCTTTCAACCGTATCTGCCGTAACCCAAGGTTCCAGTTCCGTTGAACTTCTCCACCTCAAACTCGATGCCCGATGGCATCATGATTCTTCATACGGCTGACCTTGAAAAATAAACGAGCTTCTACATGCAATGCCCAAGTACTTCAAGCACGTATACTAGTACTAGCAAATTTAACCAATAAATTGCTTTGGTCTTCACGTGATGGCTCCTGGCTCAACTCCCGATGCTGCTATTGCTTTGCCCTGTGTGCGCTTTCCGATGTACTGCCGTATCACGTCTGATGGATTTTCCTTCCGGTCAAATCAACCTGTTGCCGTGACGTACATGAGGACTCGGTCCTCTTTTTGTCCAAAACAATTCTCAGTTCGACTGCACGCATCCAGCTGGCCCATCTGCTTCACAGCGCCCACACGTGGGCCTTGGCCTGCACAAGGCCAGCCTCCCAGCTTGCGAGACGATCCCACGAGCACGTACTTGCGCCCCCTGATGCTCGCCCGATCCACGGTGATACATCCGATCGATCGCCGCACATCCCGCGTGCCCACGTGTCCCGCTGCCGCGCCCCGCAGCCACGGCCACGCGTATACTCGCCTGTTGTTGATCGCCACAACTCGCCGAGATCATTCACGTAACTCTTCTGATTGCCTTTTTCCGATCACGCTGAGAATCACACCGATGGCTGGCTGCATCTCAGTTTCGATCCTTCCTCTAAATCAACAATCCGCGATCTCCGAACAACCTAGCTCATGATACCACTTGTTAGTATAAATCCAAGGCACTCCGTCGATCATTCGAGGACCAAGCAATCACACGAGCACGACACCGAGATTTGTTAACGAGGTTCATCGATATGGCTACATCCCCGGGGCTTGACTACGGGCGCTCCTCCCAGTGACACCATCATAATACCGCACCCGGTCGCCCTGGACACCGGCACATGCCGCCGGCTTGCCCTGCGTTCCGGTGCTATTATGTTGGCATATGTTACATCGTGTGTCTACCCCTGCTATATATGAGAGGCCTAGGATACAAGTGTCCTACTAGGACACAACTCTATATTCTACCTAAACACAATACTACTACAAGTCCAACTGTAACCTACCTTGTACACAATATTCGACACAACTCTAACAGTACGTACTTATTATAACCGAACTCTCGCTGTGGCCAACTCAATAAGGCAAAATCGGTGGTTAACTAGAAGGAGATGAGAAGAGAAATATGCCGTCATGGTCCCGGATGGTGGCATATTTATACATGAAAACTGCTGAAAGAGCTCATATGCCAAAGAAATTATGAGAGAGAGTCAAACTACCCAGGAACTACGACAAATCAATGGAAATCATCAACAAGCATCTCCATCATATAAACTGTACGCAAATATCCCATCATATTCGTTTATATCTTTGTGGGAATTTTATAAAACAGTTACAAAAAAATATATTTTTTACCAATAATCCATATCCTAACATTAATTGGATAAATTCTTTATTTTTATTGGAAAAAATGGCCTTTGTAAGGATTGAACCAAAGACCTACCAAAGCAAGCCAACTTACAAAGGCCATTTTTGCCCAATAAAAATATCCCAACTTTCCAGCAGAGAGATTCGACGGAACCGAACACCACACGTAATGTATACCTTTTAAAACCCTACCTCCAAAGACTATGGCGGTAGGGTATTTTCAACGTCAAACGGCCGTGACGGCACAGTCAAGTCCTATCGCCATAGTCCTTGGCGGTAGGCTGTGTTATCCTACCGCCAAGTACGATGCGGTAGGAAAAAGGTCAGATCACGATTTTGTTTTTGAATCAGGGTCAGATCATGCTAAAGTTTTCAAAAGTGTCAAAACAGTGAATTTGACCCCCTCCTAGCGCCTCTCCTTGCCGTTGGGCGATGATCAGATGCGGCGTGATTTCATTGTGTGGGACGCCTTGACCTGCGACGAGCACTGCATTGCCGTTCCTGCGCCATTCGATATATCGAAGACAAAGATCAACGGGGCAGTGCTTCGTGCTGCTGAAGACATCCAACACTTCCAGATGGTATTTGTAGCAATAGTGCCGGTACTAGAACCGGCAGACCTCGGGTAGGGGGTCCCGAGCTGTGGATCTCGGATCTATGGGTAAACAAGAGACGAAGGCAAGCTTCAAAATATTGTATATTGGGTTCACATCGGTTTGGCTTCGACATATCGGATGTCGGATATCGGGTATATATCAGACGATATGTGGATATATAGGAGAAAACATGTCTAGTTTTCCATTATTCTTGTTCAAAACATGTATTTTTAGTAAAACAAAATGTATGATGTCAATGCCTCAACATAACACATTTAGATTCCTAGTTTATTAACTTGTTGATTAAGAAACTATTAAGGCAAGATTCACAAAATCCTTACTCTATGATAAAAAACAATACGATATAATGCATTTGTACGAAACATTATGCATGGCTTCGATAATATATGATGAAGTTGTAAATGCATAATCTTATTTCACTATTCTCTAATAAAGAACTGTTGTCGTCTATGTATATTTCTATATCCATATCAGGCTAGATATCAGCCATATCGATCGATAATTCGGTTCATATCAGAAGAAGTGTTTGAAAATGACATGCTTTTTATATCGATAATTCGTCTTGCTTTGATTGTATTAATGATGATGTATCGAGTACAATCTTGATTTACCTCGAGATCATAAGTTGTGCTCTAACCCTAAGGCTAGATGGTAGTAATTGTGATCGTGATATCTACGAACTAAACCCCTCAGTTTATATAGACACTGGGGGTACCTAGGGTTACACATGGTCTCTTGCCAATCTAGGGATACACTCCGGCGGCCAACGCAGGCCTTGGAGTAGACGTCAAGTCCTCGGCAAAGTCCACCTAGATCACGCTGAAGTGCGAGGCCTCTCACTACAGGAATCAGGAACTTTGCCGTCAGCCATGGCGGACGGCAAAGGCACACACGGCGGACGGAAAGACTTTTGCCGTCAGCTAGCTGACGGCAACACGTCTGGCTGAACAGGCTACGGCAAAGGCTTATTTACCGTTTGCTGGCGGACGGCAAAGATACAAAGGTCTTTGCAGTCCGCCAGCCGACAGCAAAGAGCCTGGACGGCGCACGTGTCCGTTTAGGTCCGTTGGGGGGTTAACAACGTGCATTGCCGTCGGCTGGCGGACGACAAATAGCATTGAATCATTGCCATCGGCCAGCGGACGACCAAGCGTGCCACGTGGCAGCACCTGGGTGGCTGGCCTATTTGGTAGCTTTGCTGTTAGCTGGCTGACGGCAAATATTAAATGTTCTTTGCCATCCGCTGGCCGACGAAAAAGCAACAAAATAGGCAGCCTACTGCCCCAGGTTGCACAGGTAGCTAACACGTGCCATGTTTGCCGTCCGCTAGCTGATGGCAAAGCTCGTTGCCGTCCGCGAGCAGACGGCAAAGAGTCTATATAGCCCCCTTTTTTCTTGAAATAATTCAATTTGACATAATTTCACACACATATGAAAATACTTTCGACAAGCATACCAACACATATACATACCAAATCATATCCCTGCCATATGGATATGATCATCCAACACATATACATAACAAATGGTTTCATCCAACACATATACATAGCCAACATATCCAACAACAAGCATAAAATGGTTTCATCCATACATACATATATAGGTAGCAAGTTTGACATTGTTCATCGTACAAAATCAAAACAAGAAGGAAGCATAAAGAGAAGAGTAGACTCCATCAACGCAAGCTTCCTCATCTAAAGCAAATCTGCAAATTGGGAAAGAAGCAAGTTAGAAGAAGAAGAAGAAGACTATCTAGAAAAAGAAGAAGAAGAAGAAGAGGAAGAAAAGGAAGAAAAGGAAGAAGAAGAAGATTTTTTCTTCTCTTTATTTTTCTCATCTCCTCTATTTTATCTTCTTCTTCTAACTAAGGTAGGTAAAAATGCCATTTTATTGGTAAGCTAGGTAAAAATGCTAAGTGTAGGTCATTTTAGAGCTAAGCTAGGTAAATAGGTCATTTTGGAGCTTACTAAGGTTATTATGTCATTTTCGAGGAAAGTAAGGTAAGTCTATATTATTTGGAGGTAGCAAAGATTATCATGACATTTTTGAGGAAAAAAAGCTAAGTATAGCTCAGTTTTTGTCTAACTTAGGTATTTATGCCATTTAGGAGGAAAGTAAGCTAAGTATGCATTTGTTAAGCAAAACACTAGAGAAAACTTACCCTCATCACAACAAATGCGATGAAGATCGCAACTAAGGTAACAATTGATCCAACGGCATAATGATACCAAGCCTCATTATCAATGGCATATTTTATAATCTTCTTAAGCTTCAGGCGCATTGCATCCATCTTCAAGCGCATTGCATTCATCTTCATCTTGTGATCATCGAGGACATTGGCAACATACAACTCCAATGTCATCTTCTCTTCTTCAGTTCTTTTAATTTTTTCTTTCAAATACTCATTTTCTTTTTCAACTAAATTTAACTTCTCGACAAGAGGGTCGGTTTCAAATTCCGGTTCACATACCTCCTACATTAGAATATCTCTATGTCAACTTGATGGCCATAATTGTCATAAATGAGAAATCCAACAAATAGTTATGAAAGATAATTTACCACATCTGAATCATAAAGCGGGCGAGGGCCGACGGGGACGGACATTAAGACCATGGCACTATGTATAAGAAACAATCATAGAAAGTAATAAAAATATACAAGTAACTATATAAATCATACAATCATACAAATCAAGGGGGTGAGGAGGAGATGTCATTTTTGCGAACCCACAAACGCAGGGGCGGAGCTCGTCGAACACTAGACCCTCGCAGCGACGAAAAAACTGCACATTTAAATCGAAAGATGAGTTTCATAGCAATATTTTTTTTCCGTCAACCTAACTAAATATTTACAACAGGACGAGCGGGTTAGGGGTTCCTCGGCGTCGATAGAACCCTAAATAGCAAGTATCATCGGTGCAAGATACATGAGGCGCTCGGCGTTGAACACTAGATCCACGTCCCACAAGTGACATCGGCGCCCGGCTTCCCACAACAATAGTTCTGGTGGCCGATGACAGTCGAACACCTTGGCAAATTTGTCTGGCAGCCTCTGCAATGAGGATTAAAGCCAAGTTTTGAAATTTGGAACAACCAAACCGACTTGTGTCAGTTTGGGTGTTTCAAGTTTCAACACTTAGCTTTCAATTGTCATCTTAGAGGCTGCCAGAAAAATTCGCAATGGTGTTCGACCGCAATCGACGCTGAGAAATGTTGCTGCGGGATGCAAGACCCCTGTGTCACTTGTGGGACGTGGATGTAGTATTCGACACCGACGGCCACATGTATCTCGCAATGATGATACTTTCTATTTAGGGTACCATCGACACCGAGGAACCCCCTAAACCGCTCGTCGCCAGGTAAACTAAATAAGCATGCATTCAATAAGCAAAACTACATAATCTCTTGCGTCCGTACATCGTCGAATATTATCACTAATACATCTCGAATAGTATTATACATATAGCATCGCTAATACAGCTAGAACCGTAGCGAACGACGGGTATCGGCGCGGGCGGTGGACACCTAAAGAGAAGGAACCATCACAGGATCATAGCTCCAATGAGATCCCTGAAGAACTTGCCAAGTATTGTCGAACTCGCACTCCAATGCGACCGCCACTAAACAAGGTTCCGCGACCGCCAACGTGCTCGTCCTCCTCGCTGACACGGTGTCCCAAAGCCTCGGCACCGTCACTGGCCCACGCGACCGCCACTAAACAAGGTTCGGGTCAACGACAGGCTGGCTCCTCACCAACCTGCGCCCCCCGGAAGGTAGAACCTCCTAGTACCAGCCCAGCGGAGCCCAGTCTCGGACATGGACCCTCTGATCAAGCAGGCCTCCTCCGCCGAGTCGACGACGAGGTTGCGGGATAGGCATCGTCGACGTCGAAGCGGGAATAAATGCTTGAACTAAAAAAATAACAATAAATTTCACATGTTCTAAATAAACCAGAAACTTAACCTAAAGTAAAGTAAACTAAACCTAAACTAAACTAACTAAACTAACCTAAACTAAACCTAAACTAAACTATCTAAACTAAACCTAAACTAAACTAGAAACTTGACCTAAACTAAACTAAACTAAACTTAAAGTAAACTAACTAAACTAAACAAAACCTAAACTAAATTATACTAAACCTAATTAAACTAAATCTAAAAAACTGTTTTTTTAAATGTCTCACCTTGGAGCGGCCG